>NC_091282.1:750599102-750744102 GCF_032444005.1 Ranitomeya imitator | reverse complement strand
CGAAGGAGTGGCTTCGTAAGAAGCATTTCAAGGTCCTGGAGTTGCCTAGCCAGTCTCCAGATCTCAACCCTATAGAAAACCTTTGGAGGGAGTTGAAAGTCCGTGTTGCCAAGCGAAAAGCCAAAAACATCACTGCTCTAGAGGAGATCTGCATGGAGGAATGGGCCAACATACCATCAACAGTGTGTGGCAACCTTGTGAAGACTTACAGAAAACGTTTGACCTCTGTCATTGCCAACAAAGGATATATTACAAAGTATTGAGATGAAATTTTGTTTCTGACCAAATACTTATTTTCCACCATAATATGCAAATAAAATGTTAAAAAAACAGACAATGTGATTTTCTGGATTTTTTTTTCTCAGTTTGTCTCCCATAGTTGAGGTCTACCTATGATGTAAATTACAGACGCCTCTCATCTTTTTAAGTGGTGGAACTTGCACTATTGCTGACTGACTAAATACTTTTTTGCCCCACTGTACATATATACATATATAGGGTGACAGTCGCCTCCATCACACAGGTGCAGCCATCATACATACATATATACGGTGACAGTCGCCTCCATCACACAAGTGCAGCCATCATACATACATATATAGGGTGACAGTCACCTCCATCACACAGGTGCAGCCATCATACATACATACATATATATATATAGGGTGACAGTCGCCTCCATCACACAGGTGCAGCCATCATACATACATATATATATATATATATATATATAGGGTGACAGTCGCCTCCATCACACAGGTGCAGCCATCATACATACATATATATATATATATATATAGGGTGACAGTCGCCTCCATCACACAGGTGCAGCCATCATACATACATATATATATATAGGGTGACAGTCGCCTCCATCACACAGGTGCAGCCATCATACATACATATATATATATAGGGTGACAGTCGCCTCCATCACACAGGTGCAGCCATCATACATACATACATATATATGGTGACAGTCGCCTCCATCACACAGGTGCAGCCATCATACATACATATATATATATATATAGGGTGACAGTCGCCTCCATCACACAGGTGCAGCCATCATACATACATATATATATATATATATATATATATATATATATATATATATATATATATATATATATATATATATATATATATGGTGACAGTCGCCTCCATCACACAGGTGCAGCCATCATACATACATACATATATAGGGTGACAGTCGCCTCCATCACACAGGTGCAGCCATCATACATACATACATATATATATAGGGTGACAGTCGCCTCCATCACACAGGTGCAGCCATCATACATACATATATATATATAGGGTGACAGTCGCCTCCATCACACAGGTGCAGCCATCATACATACATACATATATAGGGTGACAGTCGCCTCCATCACACAGGTGCAGCCATCATACATACATACATACATATATAGGGTGACAGTCGCCTCCATCACACAGGTGCAGCCATCATACATACATATATATATATATAGGGTGACAGTCGCCTCCATCACACAGGTGCAGCCATCATACATACATATATATATAGGGTGACAGTCGCCTCCATCACACAGGTGCAGCCATCATACATATATATATATATATATATATATATATAGGGTGACAGTCGCCTCCATCACACAGGTGCAGCCATCATACATACATATATATATAGGGTGACAGTCGCCTCCATCACACAAGTGCAGCCATCATACATACATATATATATAGGGTGACAGTCGCCTCCATCACACAGGTGCAGCCATCATACATACATACATACATATATATGGTGACAGTCGCCTCCATCACACAGGTGCAGCCATCATACATACATATATATATATAGGGTGACAGTCGCCTCCATCACACAGGTGCAGCCATCATACATACATATATATATATATATACATATATATATATATATATATATATATATATATATATATATATATATATATATATATATATGGTGACAGTCGCCTCCATCACACAGGTGCAGCCATCATACATACATATATATATATATAGGGTGACAGTCGCCTCCATCACACAGGTGCAGCCATCATACATACATATATAGTGTGACAGCTGCCTCCATCACACAGGTGCAGCCATCATACATACATACATACATACATATATAGGGTGACAGTCGCCTCCATCACACAGGTGCAGCCATCATACATACATATATATATAGGGTGACAGTCGCCTCCATCACACAGGTGCAGCCATCATACATACATATATAGGGTGACAGTCGCCTCCATCACACAGGTGCAGCCATCATACATACATATATAAAGGGTGACAGTCGCCTCCATCACACAGGTGCAGCCATCATACATACATATATAGGGTGACAGTCGCCTCCATCACACAGGTGCAGCCATCATACATACATATATATATAGGGTGACAGTCGCCTCCATCACACAGGTGCAGCCATCATACATACATATATACACATATATAGGGTGACAGTCGCCTCCATCACACAGGTGCAGCCATCATACATACATATATATAGGGTGACAGTCGCCTCCATCACACAGGTGCAGCCATCATACATACATATATAGGGTAACAGTCCCCTCCATCACACAGGTGCAGCCATCATACATACATATATAGGGTAACAGTCCCCTCCATCACACAGGTGCAGCCATCATACATACATACATATATATATAGGGTGACAGTCCCCTCCATCACACAGGTGCAGCCATCATACATACATACATATATAGGGTGACAGCCGCCTCCATCACACAGGTGCAGCCATCATACATACATATATATATATATAGGGTGACAGTCGCCTCCATCACACAGGTGCAGCCATCATACATACATATATATATATGGTGACAGTCGCCTCCATCACACAGGTGCAGCCATCATACATATATATATATGGTGACAGTCGCCTCCATCACACAGGTGCAGCCATCATACATACATACATATATATATATATATATATATATATATATATATATATATATATATATATATATATATATATATATATATATATATGTATGTATGTATGTATGATGGCTGCACCTGTGTGATGGAGGCGACTGTCACCATATATATATATATATATATATATATATATATATATATATATATATATATATATATATATATGGTGACAGTCGCCTCCATCACACAGGTGCAGCCATCATACATACATATATACGGTGACAGTCGCCTCCATCACACAAGTGCAGCCATCATACATACATATATAGGGTGACAGTCGCCTCCATCACACAGGTGCAGCCATCATACATACATACATATATAGGGTGACAGTCGCCTCCATCACACAGGTGCAGCCATCATACATACATACATATATAGGGTGACAGTCGCCTCCATCACACAGGTGCAGCCATCATACATACATATATATATAGGGTGACAGCCGCCTCCATCACACAGGTGCAGCCATCATACATACATACATATATATAGGGTGACAGTCGCCTCCATCACACAGGTGCAGCCATCATACATACATATATATATAGGGTGACAGTCGCCTCCATCACACAGGTGCAGCCATCATACATACATACATATATATAGGGTGACAGTTGCCTCCATCACACAGGTGCAGCCATCATACATACATATATATATAGGGTGACAGCCGCCTCCATCACACAGGTGCAGCCATCATACATACATATATAGGGTGACAGTCCCCTCCATCACACAGGTGCAGCCATCATACATACATATATATATAGGGTGACAGCCGCCTCCATCACACAGGTGCAGCCATCATACATACATATATAGGGTAACAGTCCCCTCCATCACACAGGTGCAGCCATCATACATACATACATATATAGGGTGACAGCCGCCTCCATCACACAGGTGCAGCCATCATACATACATATATATATAGGGTGACAGTCGCCTCCATCACACAGGTGCAGCCATCATACATACACATATATATATAGGGTGACAGTCGCCTCCATCACACAGGTGCAGCCATCATACATACAGTGGGGCAAAAAAGTATTTAGTCAGTCAGCAATAGTGCAAGTTCCACCACTTAAAAAGATGAGAGGCGTCTGTAATTTACATCATAGGTAGACCTCAACTATGGGAGACAAACTGAGAAAAAAAAATCCAGAAAATCACATTGTCTGTTTTTTTAACATTTTATTTGCATATTATGGTGGAAAATAAGTATTTGGTCAGAAACAAACAATCAAGATTTCTGGCTCTCACAGACCTGTAACTTCTTCTTTAAGAGTCTCCTCTTTCCTCCACTCATTACCTGTAGTAATGGCACCTGTTTAAACTTGTTATCAGTATAAAAAGACACCTGTGCACACCCTCAAACAGTCTGACTCCAAACTCCACTATGGTGAAGACCAAAGAGCTGTCAAAGGACACCAGAAACAAAATTGTAGCCCTGCACCAGGCTGGGAAGACTGAATCTGCAATAGCCAACCAGCTTGGAGTGAAGAAATCAACAGTAGGAGCAATAATTAGAAAATGGAAGACATACAAGACCACTGATAATCTCCCTCGATCTGGGGCTCCACGCAAAATCCCACCCCGTGGGGTCAGAATGATCACAAGAACGGTGAGCAAAAATCCCAGAACCACGCGGGGGGACCTAGTGAATGAACTGCAGAGAGCTGGGACCAATGTAACAAGGCCTACCATAAGTAACACACTACGCCACCATGGACTCAGATCCTGCAGTGCCAGACGTGTCCCACTGCTTAAGCCAGTACATGTCCGGGCCCGTCTGAAGTTTGCTAGAGAGCATTTGGATGATCCAGAGGAGTTTTGGGAGAATGTCCTATGGTCTGATGAAACCAAACTGGAACTGTTTGGTAGAAACACAACTTGTCGTGTTTGGAGGAAAAAGAATACTGAGTTGCATCCATCAAACACCATACCTACTGTAAAGCATGGTGGTGGAAACATCATGCTTTGGAGCTGTTTCTCTGCAAAGGGGCCAGGACGACTGATCCGGGTACATGAAAGAATGAATGGGGCCATGTATCGTGAGATTTTGAGTGCAAACCTCCTTCCATCAGCAAGGGCATTGAAGATGAAACGTGGCTGGGTCTTTCAACATGACAATGATCCAAAGCACACCGCCAGGGCAACGAAGGAGTGGCTTCGTAAGAAGCATTTCAAGGTCCTGGAGTTGCCTAGCCAGTCTCCAGATCTCAACCCTATAGAAAACCTTTGGAGGGAGTTGAAAGTCCGTGTTGCCAAGCGAAAAGCCAAAAACATCACTGCTCTAGAGGAGATCTGCATGGAGGAATGGGCCAACATACCATCAACAGTGTGTGGCAACCTTGTGAAGACTTACAGAAAACGTTTGACCTCTGTCATTGCCAACAAAGGATATATTACAAAGTATTGAGATGAAATTTTGTTTCTGACCAAATACTTATTTTCCACCATAATATGCAAATAAAATGTTAAAAAAACAGACAATGTGATTTTCTGGATTTTTTTTTCTCAGTTTGTCTCCCATAGTTGAGGTCTACCTATGATGTAAATTACAGACGCCTCTCATCTTTTTAAGTGGTGGAACTTGCACTATTGCTGACTGACTAAATACTTTTTTGCCCCACTGTACATATATACATATATAGGGTGACAGTCGCCTCCATCACACAGGTGCAGCCATCATACATACATATATACGGTGACAGTCGCCTCCATCACACAAGTGCAGCCATCATACATACATATATAGGGTGACAGTCACCTCCATCACACAGGTGCAGCCATCATACATACATACATATATATATATAGGGTGACAGTCGCCTCCATCACACAGGTGCAGCCATCATACATACATATATATATATATATATATAGGGTGACAGTCGCCTCCATCACACAGGTGCAGCCATCATACATACATATATATATATATATATATATATATATATATATATATATATAGGGTGACAGTCGCCTCCATCACACAGGTGCAGCCATCATACATACATATATATATATAGGGTGACAGTCGCCTCCATCACACAGGTGCAGCCATCATACATACATATATATATATATATATATATATATATATAGGGTGACAGTCGCCTCCATCACACAGGTGCAGCCATCATACATACATATATATGGTGACAGTCGCCTCCATCACACAGGTGCAGCCATCATACATACATATATATATATATATAGGGTGACAGTCGCCTCCATCACACAGGTGCAGCCATCATACATACATATATATATATATATATATATATATATAGGGTGACAGTCGCCTCCATCACACAGGTGCAGCCATCATACATACATATATATATATATATATATATATATATATATATATATATATATATATAGGGTGACAGTCGCCTCCATCACACAGGTGCAGCCATCATACATACATACATATATAGGGTGACAGTCGCCTCCATCACACAGGTGCAGCCATCATACATACATACATATATATATAGGGTGACAGTCGCCTCCATCACACAGGTGCAGCCATCATACATACATATATATATATAGGGTGACAGTCGCCTCCATCACACAGGTGCAGCCATCATACATACATACATATATAGGGTGACAGTCGCCTCCATCACACAGGTGCAGCCATCATACATACATACATACATATATAGGGTGACAGTCACCTCCATCACACAGGTGCAGCCATCATACATACATATATATATATATATATAGGGTGACAGTCGCCTCCATCACACAGGTGCAGCCATCATACATACATACATACATATATAGGGTGACAGTCACCTCCATCACACAGGTGCAGCCATCATACATACATATATATATATATATATATATAGGGTGACAGTCGCCTCCATCACACAGGTGCAGCCATCATACATACATATATATATAGGGTGACAGTCGCCTCCATCACACAAGTGCAGCCATCATACATACATATATATATAGGGTGACAGTCGCCTCCATCACACAGGTGCAGCCATCATACATACATACATACATATATATGGTGACAGTCGCCTCCATCACACAGGTGCAGCCATCATACATACATATATATATATATAGGGTGACAGTCGCCTCCATCACACAGGTGCAGCCATCATACATACATATATATATATATAGGGTGACAGTCGCCTCCATCACACAGGTGCAGCCATCATACATACATATATATATATATATAGGGTGACAGTTGCCTCCATCACACAGGTGCAGCCATCATACATACATATATAGTGTGACAGCTGCCTCCATCACACAGGTGCAGCCATCATACATACATACATACATATATAGGGTGACAGTCGCCTCCATCACACAGGTGCAGCCATCATACATACATATATATAGGGTGACAGTCGCCTCCATCACACAGGTGCAGCCATCATACATACATATATAGGGTGACAGTCGCCTCCATCACACAGGTGCAGCCATCATACATACATATATATAGGGTGACAGTCGCCTCCATCACACAGGTGCAGCCATCATACATACATATATAGGGTGACAGTCGCCTCCATCACACAGGTGCAGCCATCATACATACATATATATATAGGGTGACAGTCGCCTCCATCACACAGGTGCAGCCATCATACATACATATATACACATATATAGGGTGACAGTCGCCTCCATCACACAGGTGCAGCCATCATACATACATATATATAGGGTGACAGTCGCCTCCATCACACAGGTGCAGCCATCATACATACATATATAGGGTGACAGTCGCCTCCATCACACAGGTGCAGCCATCATACATACATATATGGTGACAGTCGCCTCCATCACACAGGTGCAGCCATCATACATACATATATGGTGACAGTCGCCTCCATCACACAGGTGCAGCCATCATATATACACATATATAGGGTGACAGTCGCCTCCATCACACAGGTGCAGCCATCATACATACATATATAGGGTGACAGTCGCCTCCATCACACAGGTGCAGCCATCATACATACATATATATATAGGGTGACAGTCGCCTCCATCACACAGGTGCAGCCATCATACATACATATATATATATATATATATAGGGTGACAGTCGCCTCCATCACACAGGTGCAGCCATCATACATACATATATATATATAGGGTGACAGTCGCCTCCATCACACAGGTGCGGGATGCGCTGCAGCCACAGACACTGCACAGGATGAGAGCCGCACAGCCCGGGCACAGTGGGTACATACCGGCATCATGGCTGCAGCTCCCGGGAGCCCAGTGTACGGGCAGGACCCCCGCCCTGCTGCTTTCAGCTCCACGGATCAGGCAGGGAAATCCAAGCACGAAATGGCTGCAGATCCGCAGGGCAGGCCTGTCCTCCTCTCACTGCCGCTTCCTCCTCCTTCTCCTCTCCTCCCTCCCAGGCTTCCTTCCTTCCTTCCTTCCTTCCTGGCTGCGGGATAGGTAGAGACTCAGGTTGGGAAGGAGAAGGCTGCGGCGCTGCAGAGGGGAGAGGCGGGGACAGCGGGGAGGGCGGGGACATTGGAAAGGGCGGGGCAGCGAGGAGGGTGGGGCTCAGGTAGATGACTGACAGATCATCGATTGATAGACAAGTCTGGAAGTGATTGACAGCTGGGCGGGTTCGACGTGACGTCGGCAGAAAGCAATGTCGGGAATGAAGGAGAACCGGGCGGCACGAGGTGGCTCCGCCTAGCGGCGCTCAGGTGCAGGGTGGCTGCGCGGACGGTCAGTGACTCAAGGACCGGTGCTGCCGGGCAGAAGCTAAATCACTTACTGTCTGCAAAGAAGAACTCACGTGCATACAAGCACAAAAGCCTTCAATAATCATGAAATTTTTTTGCTCCGTCATAATAGGTAAGCAGTGCCACATGTGACCCCCCAGCTGTATATCCCCCCACACACTAGATAAGCCGTGCCACATGTGACCCCCCCAGCTGTATATCCCCCACATACTAGATAAGCAGTGCCACATGTGACCCCCCAGCTGTATATCCCCCCACACACTAGATAAGCCGTGCCACATGTGACCCCCCCAGCTGTATATCCCCCACATACTAGATAAGCAGTGCCACATGTGACCCCCCAGCTGTATATCCCCCACATACTAGATAAGCCGTGCCACATGTGACCCCCCAGCTGTATATCCCCCACATACTAGATAAGCCGTGCCACATGTGACCCCCCAGCTGTATATCCCCCACATACTAGATAAGCAGTGCCACATGTGACCCCCAGCTGTATATCCCCCACATACTAGATAAGCAGTGCCACATGTGACCCCCAACTGTATATCCCCCACATACTAGATAAGCAGTGCCACATGTGACCCCCAGCTGTATATCCCCCACATACTAGATAAGCAGTGCCACATGTGACCCCCCCAGCTGTATATCCCCCACATACTAGATAAGCAGTGCCACATGTGACCCCCCAGCTGTATATCCCCCACATACTAGATAAGCCGTGCCACATGTGACCCCCCAGCTGTATATCCCCCACATACTAGATAAGCCGTGCCACATGTGACCCCCCAGCTGTATATCCCCCACATACTAGATAAGCAGTGCCACATGTGACCCCCAGCTGTATATCCCCCCCACACACTAGATAATCAGTGCCACATGTGACCCCCAGCTGTATATCCCCCACATACTAGATAAGCAGTGCCACATGTGACCCCCAACTGTATATCCCCCACATACTAGATAAGCAGTGCCACATGTGACCCCCAGCTGTATATCCCCCACATACTAGATAAGCAGTGCCACATGTGACCCCCAACTGTATATCCCCCACATACTAGATAAGCAGTGCCACATGTGACCCCCCAACTGTATATCCCCCCACACACTAGATAATCAGTGCCACATGTGACCCCCCAGCTGTATATCCCCCACATACTAGATAAGCCGTGCCACATGTGACCCCCCAGCTGTATATCCCCCACATACTAGATAAGCCGTGCCACATGTGACCCCCCAGCTGTATATCCCCCACATACTAGATAAGCAGTGCCACATGTGACCCCCAGCTGTATATCCCCCCACACACTAGATAATCAGTGCCACATGTGACCCCCAGCTGTATATCCCCCACATACTAGATAAGCAGTGCCACATGTGACCCCCAACTATATATCCCCCACATACTAGATAAGCAGTGCCACATGTGACCCCCCAACTGTATATCCCCCCACACACTAGATAATCAGTGCCACATGTGACCCCCCAGCTGTATATCCCCCACATACTAGATAAGCCGTGCCACATGTGACCCCCCAGCTGTATATCCCCCACATACTAGATAAGCCGTGCCACATGTGACCCCCCAGCTGTATATCCCCCACATACTAGATAAGCAGTGCCACATGTGACCCCCAGCTGTATATCCCCCCACACACTAGATAATCAGTGCCACATGTGACCCCCAGCTGTATATCCCCCACATACTAGATAAGCAGTGCCACATGTGACCCCCAACTGTATATCCCCCACATACTAGATAAGCAGTGCCACATGTGACCCCCCAACTGTATATCCCCCCACACACTAGATAATCAGTGCCACATGTGACCCCCCAGCTGTATATCCCCCACATACTAGATAAGCCGTGCCACATGTGAC
The DNA here is from genome assembly GCF_032444005.1 of Ranitomeya imitator. NCBI lineage: Eukaryota > Metazoa > Chordata > Amphibia > Anura > Dendrobatidae > Ranitomeya > Ranitomeya imitator. The sequence goes on along the minus strand of NC_091282.1, from coordinate 750,733,435 downwards.
CCCCCAGCTGTATATCCCCCACATACTAGATAAGCAGTGCCACATGTGACCCCCAGCTGTATATCCCCCCACACACTAATCAGTGCCACATGTGACCCCCAGCTGTATATCCCCCACATACTAGATAAGCAGTGCCACATGTGACCCCCAACTGTATATCCCCCACATACTAGATAAGCAGTGCCACATGTGACCCCCAGCTGTATATCCCCCACATACTAGATAAGCAGTGCCACATGTGACCCCCAACTGTATATCCCCCACATACTAGATAAGCAGTGCCACATGTGACCCCCCAACTGTATATCCCCCCACACACTAGATAATCAGTGCCACATGTGACCCCCAGCTGTATATCCCCCCACACACTAGATAAGCCGTGCCATATGTGACCCCCCAGCTGTATATCCCCCACATACTAGATAAGCAGTGCCACATGTGACCCCCCAGCTGTATATCCCCCACATACTAGATAAGCCGTGCCACATGTGACCCCCCAGCTGTATATCCCCCACATAATACTAGATAAGCAGTGCCACATGTGACCCCCAGCTGTATATCCCCCCACACACTAGATAATCAGTGCCACATGTGACCCCCAGCTGTATATCCCCCACATACTAGATAAGCAGTGCCACATGTGACCCCCAGCTGTATATCCCCCACATACTAGATAAGCAGTGCCACATGTGACCCCCAACTGTATATCCCCCACATACTAGATAAGCAGTGCCACATGTGACCCCCCAACTGTATATCCCCCCACACACTAGATAATCAGTGCCACATGTGACCCCCAGCTGTATATCCCCCCACACACTAGATAAGCCGTGCCATATGTGACCCCCCAGCTGTATATCCCCCACATACTAGATAAGCAGTGCCACATGTGACCCCCAACTGTATATCCCCCACATACTAGATAAGCCGTGCCACATGTGACCCCCCAGCTGTATATCCCCCACATACTAGATAAGCCGTGCCACATGTGACCCCCCAGCTGTATATCCCCCACATACTAGATAAGCAGTGCCACATGTGACCCCCCAGCTGTTTATCCCCCACATGCTAGATAAGCAGAGCCACATGTGACCCCCAGCTGTTTATCCCCCACATACTAGATAAGCAGTGCCACATGTGACCCCCAGCTGTATATCCCCCACATACTAGATTAGCAGTACCACATGTGACCCCCCAGTTGTATATCTCCCACATACTAGATAAGCAGTGCCACATGTGACCCCCTGCTGTATATCCCCCACATACTAGATAAGCAGTGCCACATGGGACCCCCCAGTTGTATATCTCCCACATACTAGATAAGCAGTGCCACATGTGACCCCCCAGCTGCATATCCCCCACATACTAGATAATCAGTGCCACATGTGACCCCAGCTGTATATCCCCCACATACTAGATAAGCGGTGCCACATGTGACCCCCCAGCTGTATATCCCCCCACATACTAGATAAGCGGTGCCACATGTGACCCCCAGCTGTATATCTCCCCACATACTAGATAAGCAGTGCCACATATGACCCCCCCAGCTGTATATCCACCACATACTAGATAAGCAGTGCCACGGGACCCCCCAGCTGTTTTTCTCCTAACATACTAGATAAGCAGTGCCACATGTGACTGATTATTAACTCGCTATTAAGTGCCATGACCCTCACGGGTATACTATATCTTAAGTGCAGAGTCTTCGTCCAACCCCCGCGGGTTACTTTATTTTCTCCATTTTATCAAAAGTGCATCAGGATATCAACTACCTAAAACACGATCCTACCTAAAGTGAAATCTCAACTTTCATTACGATTAACTATATTAACTCTTTAATATATTAACATCCTATCTTGCAAAATACAAGTCTATCTGTCAAAGTACAACGATTAAACATCCCCTTTAAGGGTTCAAATATTCAAGTCCTTGTCTTTTTGAGGTAGTGCAAATGTATCAATCACATTAATATTCAAGTCAATCAATAATGTTATAACAGCAGGAACGAAACGAGGGACCCGTCCTTAACCCCCAAAGTTGATCTTGGGTGGGCTACAAGGCGTGTATCCAGACCTGGGATCCTGCCGTGCCAAACGGGTTTTTCTTCAGGTCTCTGTAAAACAAAGCAACTTTTACAGTAAGATTAGAAACAGTCTCTTTAAAAGTTTCTTTTGTAAAACCTGTAGGAAGCACCTTTAAGAAGGTGCAAAAAACGTACAAAGAAAGTCTTTCTATCATGCACAGGTCATGATTCACAGTTCTCTTATCAAAAAGGGAAGTTTGTGCAAAACATAGGATCCTCTTAAAAACTGAGGACCCCTTTAAGGAATAACCCTGGTCGGGTTTATGAATTTTTAACGGTAGCAGCAAAGAGATAAGTCAACTATGTACAGTCATTTTTAAAATTTTCTTCGTTTTACTGGGGTAGCACTGGTAAAGGCAGTCCCTTTGGATATGGTCAGCTACCAGGTACTACATACGGTGCGCCTTCACTCCTTATGGGGGTTTGAGTGCCTACTGACCTCTGCTCCACAACAGCCTGGGTGCAGGTGATGGTTGGTATAGTGGCCACTGCAGTCTCTATAGTGGTGATGGTGCACACCGTCGTCTTAGTGGTGGTGCCAGCAGGGGTGACAGTGGGAGTAGTGGTTGTGACTGCTTTGGCACAAGGGGGCGCCGTTACGGCACGAGACGGCATGGCTGGTGTCTTGGATCTGGGCGGCTTGGACCTGGAGTCTTTGCACTTGTGTACATTTAGAGCGTACCACCCTTTTGCGCCTAAGTGCCTAGTGTACGTGACACGGTCTCAGGGGTAAAGGGCCTCCTTTTAACTTGAAGGTTACCACGATGCCCTGCTTAAGCGGGGCCTGGTTGACATGGCGGTCCTTGTGGGCCTGGGCCTTGGCTTGCAGATCCCTTTCGTCAAAGGCTCTGCACTGGGCCTGGTTTTCCTCCTCCCATTGGCAGGTGAGCTGCCGCTGGTACTCATCCCAGCTCAGGACCTCTAGGGTTTCTCCCTCGCTCTCCTTCCTCCCAGGGAACCCCATGAGATCAGGTCCCAGATTGACCCAGCAGTAAACTGTCTTTACCGCGTAGACCTCCCTAGGTAGGTTGGCGGGTTGAATTGGGGCCTTTAAGAACTGCTCCATCCCTGTAGGCTGGTCCCATTGCCCCAGGTTTTGGATCCGGCTGTGTTGTGAATTCCGCTCTTGGGCTCCCTCCGGTGGTTGTAAGTAGCATTTTTGTGAGTTCTGCTCTTGGGCTCCCTCCTGTGGTTTTGAGTGGTATGGCTGCTTCTTGGATTTAGCTTCAGCAGCTGTTTTCACTGATCGTCTTTCTGGCTCGGCTATATTAGTCTGGCCTTATCCCTCATTCAATGCCAGTTGTCAATTGTTCCTGCCTGGAGTCATTGCTCTTAGGATTTTCCTGACACTCTGACCAGCTCAGCAAAAGCTAAGTCCTTGCTTGTCCTTTTGCAGGTTCACTTGTTGTGGACTTTGTTGTTCAGCACTTTCTATGTTTTGTTCATTTGTCCAGCTTATCAGTATGGATCTATTCAGCTAGGCTGGAAGCTCTGGGTAGCAGAGTTTGCCCTCCACACCTTTAGTCAGGTATGGAGATTTTTGCATTCCTCTGCGGTGGACTTTTTCTAGTTTTTATTACTGACCGCACAGCGTTCTGTCCTGTACTTTTTCTATCTAGCTAGAAGTGGCCTTCTGTGCTTAATCTTGTTTCATACTACGTATGTCATTTCCTTCTCCTCTTACAGTCATTACTTGTGGGGGGCTAATCTATCCTTTGGGGATTTTCTCTGAGGCAAGATAGTTTTCCTGCTTCTATCTTTAGGGGTAGTTAGCTCTTAGGCTGTAACGAGATGCCTAGGCAGAGTTAGGAGCATTCCACGGCTACTTCTAGTGTTGTGTTGAGCTTAGGGACTGCGGTCAGTATAGTTACCACCTACTCAGAGCTAGTCGCATGTCGCTCCTTAATCACCAGATCATAACAGGCTGGACCCGTAGGGAGGTAGCACTGCAACGGGGCTTATCAACAGTTCATCGGCTACCGGGGCAGGGTTGGCGTCTTTACCTGCCGCTGCGGTATCTCCAGTGCCGTCTTCTCCATCGGTGTCGGAGACTGTTGGACAGGGAGCGGCGCTGGCAGGTCTTCTGCGGGTGTCGTCTGACACGTGGCTTTGGCACTCAGCTGCATCTGTTAGAGCTGGTCGATGAGTTCTTCCACTCCGGCCTGCAGGAATTCAGGGCCAACTGGTGATGCCTGGATGCGGTGTCTCTCCAGGTGGCTGGGGGAGTCCTCTGCTTCTACCCCACACTCCGGTTCCGGGCTGCTGGCCATGGCATCCTCCACGTTGCTCCCTCCGTCCTGGTCTCTTTCTCACTCTCTCCTCCGGGGGCGGTTTTTTCTTATTGGTCTCCTCCCGCCATTTAGGATCAGAAGGCGGATCTCTGTTGCTGACGGACACGTCCTCAGGGTACAGAGGTATTTGGACTGGGCGGCCATTATTTTTTGCGCTTCTCAGTTAGTTCCCCCCCACGATGGCACGCCCTTCTTCTCCAGCGACCCTCGTGGTGCTGTAATGGCGGCGGTTTTGGCGGCAATTTTCACGGTCTTTTGCTATACACAGTCTTTCAATAAATCACAGTTCAGGCACAATTCTGGCACAGTCTTTAAGCGCACATGACCCGGTTTATGGGGTTTAGTCCATCCTGTTCGTGACGCCAAAATGGAGCGCCCCCCAAGGGCAGCGGGGTACTTGGTATCGGGTCCGATGTTCACTGGGGGATGTCACAGTGGCTGACCCGGTCCGTGGCCCTGGGATATCCGTGTAAAAGGGAAAGGTCTTTAAAGGGATAGAGTTTGTTTGTGACGCCACCTGTGGTATTCGGTCAGAATAACTGACGCTGCTTTAAGGGGTCCGCTGGGGTGATGTTATGGCAGCTAGATGGTATACCTTCCCACAGGTGAAGTATATCCCCAGGCGCTTCCCGGTGTGTAGATGGTGGTATGGTGAGAGGCACAGAGAAGAACGAGGACACAAGGTTGCAGTCTCTTTACCTTTACTGTAGACTTCAGCATCCACAGTTTAGGGCACCAGATCACAGGGCAGGCAGAGTCCGGCCGGTTTGGAGGCAAGTCCACAGTTTCCTTGTCCAGGTGGAAATTAGTAGCCTTCCCTTGCACTGCGGTGGTGTAGTCCCTTACTGCCTATGGCTTCACATAAGGGTCTCACAGATGCGATGTTTCGCTCTCTCTGTCCCCCATATAGGATAGGACAAAACCCGTATGACTGGTGACTTGAGCCTGTTTATAGGGTCTCTTAGATAACCCGGCTCTGTAGGTGTCACCGTGCCTCCTGGGTGTAGGTGCGGACAGGTAACCTGTAATTAGCTGTCCTGCCAGTCTCTGAAATAAGGAGTAGAGGTCCTTACTCCCTCGGTGTTACGGCTACCGGGAATTTTGCGCCTCAGAAGGACACAGCTTGAGCGGGGCTGATCCCTTTCTGGTAACCTCTACTTTGCTTCGACTTCCTTCACGCTCTCTGCATTACAATTCTGCCTTTCAATGTCTCTTTCTGGGAGCTGCAGCTCTGAGGGCATGCACAGCTCCTTTAACCTTCCATCCTCCTCAGACACTGGTCTGGAACTAACAGAACTCCTGTCTGGAGCTCTCCCAGGAACTGACTCCTGTCTGGAACTGACTAACTTTCCCTACAGACTACCAGTTATATATATTTATATATGAGGAGTGACCTAATAAATAGGAGCAGAAGCTCCCCTTGGTGGTCTGGAGTATGAAATGTGTTGCATGTTTGTGATACCTGGATGCAGCTATCCTTCTTTGCCTCCAAACGTAGCATCACTCTCCCCGAGAGGAAAGCAATACCACTGCGACAACCAGGACCCTGGGGCGCCGCACTATACTACAAGTCTCATCTAGTGATCGCTAGCAACCCCCTTTAAATACTAGTCAGAAAAATTCATTAGCAACATTTAAAAAAAAAAAAAATTTAACTTCTAGATGGAAATATTTTTTTCTTTTATATTTAGGCTGCTTTTGTATATTTAGACTGTTTTCCCCCCTTTATTTTTTATTTCATATTATGACGTATCCATGATCGTAGCCTAGTGCAGGTTTTAGCGTGTTTGTCAGTTTTTGATTAGTGTCTGATTTATGGACAGTGTAATGTATCTGGATGTGTTGTACATTTACCTTCTTTTATGGAAACATAAAGTTTAACTATAATTCTGACAAGATCTTGCTCAGAGGCATGAGCGTCTAACAGGAATAACTATGGTCAGAATGCCTGTGTAATGTATACTTACTTATACCTATGAGATGTTACCTAGAGCCGTGAGGCCATGTTAAATTCCTGAAATGTTTCCTTTTACATCCATCATTTTCATAACCCATAACTGATTCACAGTTTAGGGTCACTTTTGAACCTCTTTATCCAGGTTGCTCAAAATTCTTAATAGTTAGAGAATATGGTCACCTTTTGGAGAGCTTTTATTTATTTATTTTATTGTAAAACATGTATTTTCTGCTAAAAAGCATTATTGCAAAATGTGATCATCAAAATGTTGTTTTCTACGGCCTTTATGTATCACAGTACATAGCAGGCTGCAGAACACGTCAGTTTTTGGGGTCCGCTTTGCTGAAAGTGGACAACTAATTTATTCTTCTAACTTGGCAGTAGGTTGATCGTCTGACCTCAACATTCAACAAGCGGCACCCACTGCCCGTCACTCATCACACTTTTGCAGTTGTCACGTCTGTCACAGATTTATAAGCAAAATGACCGAAAGAATAATATAGCAAAATAGCAACCGTATCATTCCACTCCAACAGGAAAATTGTACTGTCTCCAATAGTAGCAAACTTGGCAATACACAAGATAACCGGCATGAGAACTCCTTTCACTGCAGTACAAATTGTCCATATCCTTCAGAGTATAGGGTACAGTAAACCTTAATGTATTAGAGCAGAGGCCCTGAACCTGTAACTTGAGAACCACATGTGGCTTGTGGGTCCGTGATGTGTGGCTCGCGGCTGTCTGCCAGGTTGTGCATTAGCTTCAGGTGTAGCAAACCGCAATGAAAAGTAGATCTCTCGATGGAGACCTTTGTGTATAGCCCTGCACAGAAGACCAGATCTGAATGGGGTAAAATAGGAAACCTTGGAGCTTGGCATACTGCCTTGGTGTGATTTCAGTGGAAAACCTTTGGATGTCATTATACCGGTAATATGGGGCTTTGGTTGTCATTACTGTGAGTAGGCTAGGAGCTGGATGGGGCTCACGACCCTCTCTGAGCTGAATGTGGGTCTCAAGATCAGGAAGGTTGGGGCTCTATGTATTAAAGGATTTCATGTATGTAACGGACATAATATACCTTACTATTTAGAAATGCCCCTTATTTTTATGATCTGCCTGAGAAGAAGATTGTGGCAGCATCCCTTGGCGAGTGTCTTCCCCGGAGTTGGTTCAACTCCTTCACTAGGTACCTGAGCTTCCTTGGAATATGGCTTTGTATCCCCGGCGCTGCCAAGAAAGGTCATGTACCATCTGGATCAAATGTTTTATTATACAAGGCATTTCGGAGTTGGGTCAACTCCTTCACCAGGAGCCTGAATTTCATCGGAATGTGGCTGTGTATCCCCGGTGCTGCCAAGGAAGGTCATGGACCATCTGGATCAAATGTTTTATTATACCACTTATTTTGGAGTTGGTTCAACCTCTTCACCAAGTACCTGACTTTCCTTGGAATGTGGCGGTGTATCCCCAGCGCTGCCAAGGAAGGTCATGGACGATCTGGATCAAATGTTTTATTATACAAGGCATTTCGGAGTTGGGTCAACTCCTTCACCAGGTACCTGACGTTACTTGAGATGTGGCAATGTCTCCCGGGCGCTGCCAAGGCAAGTCAGGGGCCATTTGGATAAAATGTTTATTTATACAAGTCATTTTGAAGTTGATTCAACTCCTCCAACAGATGCCAGACCTTCCTGTGAAAGTGGAGGTGTCATCAGTGCGTTTCAGAGTTGGTTCAACTCCTTCATCAGGTAAATAATTAAGAAATTGAACTAAATACGAAATGCCCTATGTAATAAAACATTTGACCCAGTTGGTATTAGACCTTCCTTGGACGCGCCCGGGAAACACCGGAAAAGGCATTGAAAAAAGTCCGAAATGCGTAGTATAAACAACTTTTGATCCAGATGGTTCCTGACAGCGCCATATTATTCTTCCCGTGGAGCTCTATTGAGCATGTGCAACCACCAATTCAATAGACAGTGAATGGATCAGTGGTCACATATATTCACTTTAAGACCTTGATACCCCTGTGTTTTCATGATCATTCGGGGTCCTAGCAGTCATAAATTATACCCTGTCCCGTGGATCTACTTTATTTATAGTGCCAATCCTTGACACCCAAATTAAGATGAATTACACCTGTGTGAACAAGAACTACCCATGCGACCACATTAGGACGGTGTCTCTTTGGGAATGCCCTTAGATGGGTCCTTCAGTAACGAATGTCATTAATGCTGCAAACCTGCACGATGTGGGAACAAGGACAAGTAATGGCCAATAATATTTCGCAAAGCACATTATGGCACTCATTATGGGCGAAATGACACTATTTTGGGACACTGTTAGAGGCAATGTATAACAGTATTTTTTGTGGGTTCTTATGGAACCTTTTTTTGTAACCATCACATGACACTATTTGGGAATATATTTGGGACAGTGGATGGGAATATTTATAAAAGCATCATATTGGAGTATGTTTACAGGCACATTCTAGTAAGCACTACTGTATGTTATGCTACATATAGGGATCGTGTAGCAGTAATGATATGGGCACCCTAGCTGAGAAGAACTTCTTAATTGGGCACTATCATATTACTCAGGCGAAGAAGAAACACAGCTGATCGGCACTGAAGGAGCTTTTGTGAATCAAAGCAGCTGCGGGGGAAAAATCCCAATAGAAGGCTGGACGGATCAAGCTTCCACTGAAGGTAGGGAGGTGCTTGCTTAAAGAATAGGATAATCCACATAGAAACAAAGAACTAAAGAAAGCAGCACTCACCCCAATTCTTCAGATGTGAACAAGTCCTTTAATAGGCATGGCACAATCTTCCAAACTTGGTACAGTACAGGCTACGGCATGAGAGGGAGGCGGTGCGGGAGGGTGCAGTGACGAGACAGACGACGGCCGTTTCGCGCGGACCCGTAGAAGCGCCTCCGCGCGAAACGGCCGTCGTCTGTCTCGTCACTGCACCCTCCCGCACCGCCTCCCTCTCATGCCGTAGCCTGTACTGTACCAAGTTTGGAAGATTGTGCCATGCCTATTAAAGGACTTGTTCACATCTGAAGAATTGGGGTGAGTGCTGCTTTCTTTAGTTCTTTGTTTCTATGTGGATTATACTATCATATTACTGTATTAAATGGTTATTGCCAACATTATTTCCAGCATCCTCAGGATATGTGATAACTTTCTGATGGCACGGATTTGACCACTAGGCCCATCACCGATACGGAGAATGAGAAAATTGAATCCCCAATTATGCATGCGCAGGTATGAGCACATTCATTCATTCATTCATTCATTCATTGTATATTAGACTCTTAGAAAAAGCGCGCTACACCATAGACACCAGTACCATAGACAGTGGATGTGGTGGTGTCACCAGTTGGAGGTTCCAGTGGCCAGACCTCCTGAGATCACCAAGTACCCATCATATGGATTGGAATAAATCTTCAAACATATTTTTAAGCTCCACCCACTGTCACATCAGGAGACGAGCAAAGACGTTATGTTTTGTTTACTGATACCTGCCAAGAAGCATAGGCAGCTGGTGCACAATACCTACTGATCGCACACAGTCACTACATCACTACAGGTGCATGATACCTGCTGATCGCACACAGTCACTACATCACTACAGGTGCATGATACCTGCTGATCGCGCACAGTCACTACATCACTACAGGTGCATGAATGATATCTGCTGATCGCACACAGTCACTACATCACTACAGGTGCATGATACCTGCTGATCACACACAGTCACTACATCACTACAGGTGCATGATACCTGCTGATCGCACACAGTCACTACATCACTACAGGTGCATGATACCTGCTGATCGCACACAGTCACTACATCACTACAGGTGCATGATACCTGCTGATCGCACACAGTCACTACATCACTACAGGTGCATGATACCTGCTGATCGCACACAGTCACTACATCACTACAGGTGCATGATACCTGCTGATCGCGCACAGTCACTACAACACTACAGGTGCACGATACATGCTGATCGCGCACAGTCAGTACATCACTACAGGTGCATGATACCTGCTGATCGCGCACAGTCACTACATCACAACAAGTGCATGATACCTGCTAATCGCGCACAGTCACTACATCTCTACAGGTGCATGATACCTGCTTGTCAGGATTCCCTGACCGCTGCCACCAATTTGTCACGATTCACACCGTGACCGTCACCCCTACGTCACAGATCGGGGTGACTTTAGGCCAACAGACGGCTATCACATGTGCAAGGGGGGCTTATCTTAGTTATCCCTCCACTCCACAATGTGAGGAAACACCCACAAGGCTATTGACCTCTTAGTTTACAGCAGGGGCTTATTCTAGGTATCCCACTGCTCTGCAATATACCACGAACTGCAGGGACTTATGTATATCCCGCTTACAGTTCCACTTAACACTTGCAGCTCTCTGGCGCCCCCCTTACTCTCAGGTCAGATGAGGTACTGCACCTGGGGTAATTAGTCGCCAGAAAGGCTGCCTGCTATGTACTGGCTATTGGGCACGCTGCAGCGACGCGATAAACTACTCCCACTCAGGCAGGAACAATAATTATCAACGCCGTAGTCGCTACAACATAACCCCAAAAGCCTGCACGGTATCGCTGCCACCAGCTTCGATTAAACGGGTCCGAAGCTAACCCAACACAGTAGCGTAATTCCCTTAAGGAGACTTGGGGTACGTTTTTAGAGCATGGAGAAAGAACTGGCATGAAATAATATACCCCACAAAGTTAGGCAGTGCTTTATCAAAATATTTTACAAAGATGTTACAAAGGAGACAATTGCAAATATGTACAAGGTAATTATAACATAAAGGGGATTAAAGGAGAAAAGATAACACTCACATGTTCTCAGTTCATTGCATTGCAGGCAACCATACGTCCCAGTTCATTGGACGTGCTCAGGGCTCTCCAGGAGAAGACAAGAAGTCAAGAAAAACTGAGCTGGGGATCTTGGCAGACAGTAATAGCTTCAGCCTGTGACATCCCAGAAAGGGGTTGGATCACCTCGTCCCTCCTACCTCTTCAGTCTAACTAAACTTTAAACTATTTTCTCTAATTTCTATAACTTCGCTACAAAACATGTCATATTCATAACAAACCCAGCATTCATCTCGGATTAACGTGGGCATTCTAATGAGATCAAATATGTCCTATCTGGGATACATATTTACAGAGAAATCCCTACTTCTTTACCAGATGGAGTTCGAAGCCCGTGTTTAGAGGGATGGGCAGATCCACCGAGGGAGAGTAAGAATATATATTTTCGTGTTCTTAACGTAAACGGTTTGCATAATATCTTACAAAAACAGAACAAAGAACTTCCATGGATTTCTGGAAACTTCTAGACACTTCTAAACAGTTCTCTGCTAGAGGAAGATTTGAGCCTAGTCGTAAATACCTTTCGGCCATAAAACTCCCCCCCAGTACACATTAGACTTGAACAAAGAAGATCCAGGAAAACATACTCAGAAGGGAGGTAAGAACATTTCTAAAACAATCCACAGCGAGGAGATTGGAACAAAACAAAATCCTCTAAACTGCATGCTCGCAAACGCCAGAAGCCTGACAAACAAGATGGAAGAACTAGAAGCAGAAATATCTACAGGTAACTTTGACATAGTGGGAATAACCGAGACATGGTTAGATGAAAGCTATGACTGGGCAGTTAACTTACAGGGTTACAGTCTGTTTAGAAAGGATCGTAAAAATCGGAGAGGAGGAGGGGTTTGTCTCTATGTAAAGTCTTGTCTAAAGTCCACTTTAAGGGAGGATATTAGCGAAGGAAATGAGGATGTCGAGTCCATATGGGTCGAAATTCATGGAGGGAAAAATGGTAACAAAATTCTCATTGGGGTCTGTTACAAACCCCCAAATATAACAGAAACCATGGAAAGTCTACTTCTAAGGCCGGGGTCACACTAGACCGTAATACGGACGAGTGCAATGCGATAAAAAATCGCATAGCACTCGTCCCAATGTTAATCAATGGGGCAGCTCCCATCATCCGATATTTTCTCGGCCGTATTCAGGATCCGAGTGAAATCGCAGCATGCTGCGATTGTCAGCGTTTCTCGGCCGAGAATCGCCAATGAAAGTCTATGGGGGTGAGAAAAAATAGCACAGCACACGGACCATCAGTGCGACTTGCGAGAAATTCTCAGGCATTGGGCAGGTGACAGGAAAGGCTCAGCCATTATTTGCTCATTTTGCAAGTGTGTGAGAAAATCTCACCATACGGATGCCATACGGATGTCACACGGATCATTTAATGCGAGAAAATCGCATCCTCGCACTGCACACGGATCATTGTTTTGGTAACATTTGTGCGATTCTCGTCCGTCAAAAACGGACCGTTTTTTTATTCGTTGTGTGTGTCCCCGGCCTAAAGCAGATAGATGAAGCTGCAACCAATAATGAGGTCCTGGTTATGGGGGACTTTAACTACCCGGATATTAACTGGGAAACAGAAACCTGTGAAACCCATAAAGGCAACAGGTTTCTGCTAATAACCAAGAAAAATTATCTTTCACAATTGGTGCAGAATCCAACCAGAGGAGCAGCACTTTTAGACCTAATACTATCTAATAGACCTGACAGAATAACAAATCTGCAGGTGGTCGGGCATCTAGGAAATAGCGACCACAATATTGTGCAGTTTCACCTGTCTTTCACTAGGGGGACTTGTCAGGGAGTCACAAAAACACTGAACTTTAGGAAGGCAAAGTTTGACCAGCTTAGAGATGCCCTTAATCTGGTAGACTGGGACAATATCCTCAGAAATAAGAATACAGATAATAAATGGGAAATGTTTAAGAACATCCTAAATAGGCACTGTAAGCAGTTTATACCTTGTGGGAATAAAAGGACTAGAAATAGGAAAAACCCAATGTGGCTAAACAAAGAAGTAAGACAGGCAATTAACAGTAAAAAGAAAGCATTTGCACTACTAAAGCAGGATGGCACCATTGAAGCTCTAAAAAACTATAGGGAGAAAAATACTTTATCTAAAAAAACTAATTAAAGCTGCCAAAAAGGAAACAGAGAAGCACATTGCTAAGGAGAGTAAAACTAATCCCAAACTGTTCTTCAACTATATCAATAGTAAAAGAATAAAAACTGAAAATGTAGGCCCCTTAAAAAATAGTGAGGAAAGAATGGTTGTAGATGACGAGGAAAAAGCTAACATATTAAACACCTTCTTCTCCACGGTATTCACGGTGGAAAATGAAATGCTAGGTGAAATCCCAAGAAACAATGAAAACCCTACATTAAGGGTCACCAATCTAACCCAAGAAGAGGTGCGAAACCGGCTAAATAAGATTAAAATAGATAAATCTCCGGGTCCGGATGGCATACACCCACGAGTACTAAGAGAACTAAGTAATGTAATAGATAAACCATTATTTCTTATTTTTAGGGACTCTATAGCGACAGGGTCTGTTCCGCAGGATTGGCGCATAGCAAATGTGGTGCCAATATTCAAAAAGGGCTCTAAAAGTGAACCTGGAAATTATAGGCCAGTAAGTCTAACCTCTATTGTTGGTAAAATATTTGAAGGGTTTCTGAGGGATGTTATTCTGGATTATCTCAATGAGAATAACTGTTTAACTCCATATCAGCATGGGTTTATGAGAAATCGCTCCTGTCAAACCAATCTAATCAGTTTTTATGAAGAGGTAAGCTATAGGCTGGACCACGGTGAGTCATTGGACGTGGTATATCTCGATTATTCCAAAGCGTTTGATACCGTGCCGCACAAGAGGTTGGTACACAAAATGAGAATGCTTGGTCTGGGGGAAATTGTGTGTAAATGGGTTAGTAACTGGCTTAGTGATAGAAAGCAGAGGGTGGTTATAAATGGTATAGTCTCTAACTGGGTCGCTGTGACCAGTGGGGTACCGCAGGGGTCGGTATTGGGACCTGTTCTCTTCAACATATTCATTAATGATCTAGTAGAAGGTTTACACAGTAAAATATCAATATTTGCAGATGATACAAAACTATGTAAAGCAGTTAATAAAAGAGAAGATAGTATTCTGCTACAGATGGATCTGGATAAGTTGGAAACTTGGTCTGAAAGGTGGCAGATGAGGTTTAACAATGATAAATGTAAGGTTATACACATGGGAAGAAGGAATCAATGTCACCATTACACACTGAATGGGAAACCACTGGGTAAATCTGACAGGGAGAAGGACTTGGGGATCCTAGTTAATGATAAACTTACCTGGAGCAGCCAGTGCCAGGCAGCAGCTGCCAAGGCAAACAGGATCATGGGGTGCATTAAAAGAGGTCTGGATACACATGATGAGAGCATTATACTGCCTCTGTACAAATCCCTAGTTAGACCGCACATGGAGTACTGTGTCCAGTTTTGGGCACCGGAGCTCAGGAAGGATATAATGGAACTAGAGAGAGTACAAAGGAGGGCAACAAAATTAATAAAGGGGATGGGAGAACTACAATACCCAGATAGATTAGCGAAATTAGGATTATTTAGTCTAGAAAAAAGACGACTGAGAGGCGATCTAATAACCATGTATAAGTATATAAGGGGACAATACAAATATCTCGCTGAGGATCTGTTTATACCAAGGAAGGTGACGGGCACAAGGGGGCATTCTTTGCGTCTGGAGGAGAGAAGGTTTTTCCACCAACATAGAAGAGGATTCTTTACTGTTAGGGCAGTGAGAATCTGGAATTGCTTGCCTGAGGAGGTGGTGATGGCGAACTCAGTCGAGGGGTTCAAGAGAGGCCTGGATGTCTTCCTGGAGCAGAACAATATTGTATCATACAATTAGGTTCTGTAGAAGGACGTAGATCTGGGGATTTATTATGATGGAATATAGGCTGAACTGGATGGACAAATGTCTTTTTTCGGCCTTACTAACTATGTTAACATTGGCAATGCAGCTCTTGGCTGAGTGAAAGGGAAGGGGGGGGGGGGGGGGGGGGGCTTTTTAGCCCAGAGCCTGCTAGCAAGAGAAACTACTTATATGATATTTCATACCATATCGTGACACTGCTGATCGCACACATTCATTAGATCACTACTGGTGCATGATACCTGCTGATCACACACAGTCACTACATCACTACAGGTGCATGATACCTGCTGATCGCGCACAGTCACTACAGGTAGATGATACCTGCTGATCCTGCACATTCATTAGATCACTACAGGTGCATGATACCTGCTGATCACACACAGTCACTACATCACTACAGGTGCATAAGTGCTGATCGCGCACAGTCATTACATCACTACAGGTGCATGATACCTGCTGATCGCGCACAGTCACTACATCACTACAGGTGCATGATACCTGCTGACCCTGCACATTCATTAGATTTCTACAGGTGCATGATACCTGCTGATCGCGCACAGTCACTACATCACTACAGGTGCATGATACCTGCTGATCACACACACTCATTAGATCACTACAGGTGCATGATACCTGCTGACCCTGCACATTCATTAGATTTCTACAGGTGCATGATACCTGCTGACCCTGCACATTCATTAGATTACTACAGGTGCATGATACCTGCTGATCCTGCACATTCATTAGATTACTACAGGTGCATGATACCTGCTGATCCTGCACATTCATTAGATTACTACAGGTGCATGACACCTGCTGATCCTGCACATTCATTAGATTACTACAGGTGCATGATAACTGCTGATCCTGCACATTCATTAGATTACTACAGGTGCATGACACCTGCTGATCCTGCACATTCATTAGATTACTACAGGTGCATGATACCTGCTGATCCTGCACATTCATTAGATCACTACAGGTGCATGATACCTGCTGACCCTGCACATTCATTAGATCACTACAGGTGCCTGATACCTGCTGATCCTGCACATTCATTAGATCACTACAGGTGTATGATACCTGCTGATCCTGCACATTCATTAAATCACTACAGGTGCATGATACCTGCTGATCACACACATTCATTAGATCACTACAGGTGCATGATACCTGCTGATTGCGCACAGTCATTACATCACTACAGGTGCATGATACCTGCTGATCGCGCACAGTCACTACATCACTACAGGTGCATGATACCTGCTGATCACACACATTCATTAGATCACTACAGGTGCATGATACCTGCTGATCACACAGTCACTACATCACTACAGGTGCATGATACCTGCTGATTGCGCACAGTCATTACATCACTACAGGTGCATGATACCTGCTGATCCTGCACATTCATTAGATCACTACAGGTGTATGATACCTGCTGATCCTGCACATTCATTAAATCACTACAGGTGCATGATACCTGCTGATCACACACATTCATTAGATCACTACAGGTGCATGATACCTGCTGATTGCGCACAGTCATTACATCACTACAGGTGCATGATACCTGCTGATCGCGCACAGTCACTACATCACTACAGGTGCATGATACCTGCTGATCACACACATTCATTAGATCACTACAGGTGCATGATACCTGCTGATCACACAGTCACTACATCACTACAGGTGCATGATACCTGCTGATTGCGCACAGTCATTACATCACTACAGGTGCATGATACCTGCTGATCGCGCACAGTCACTACATCACTACAGGTGCATGATACCTGCTGATCACACACATTCATTAGATCACTACAGGTGCATACCTGCTGATCACACACAGCCACTACAGGTGCATGATACCTGCTGATCGCGCACAGTCACTACATCACTACAGGTGCATGATACCTGCTGATCACACACATTCATTAGATCACTACAGGTGCATGATACCTGCTGATCACACACATTCATTAGATCACTACAGGTGCCTGATACCTGCTGATCCTGCACATTCATTAGATCACTACAGGTGTATGATACCTGCTGATCCTGCACATTCATTAGATCACTACATGTGCATGATACCTGCTGATCCTGCACATTCATTAAATCACTACAGGTGCATGATACCTGCTGATCCTGCACATTCATTAAATCACTACAGGTGCATGATACCTGCTGATCCTGCACATTCATTAGATCACTACAGGTGCATGATACCTGCTGATCCTGCACATTCATTAAATCACTACAGGTGCATGATACCTGCTGATCCTGCACATTCATTAAATCACTACAGGTGCATGATACCTGCTGATCACACACATTCATTAGATCACTACAGGTGCATGATACCTGCTGATTGCGCACAGTCATTACATCACTACAGGTGCATGATACCTGCTGATCGCGCACAGTCACTACATCACTACAGGTGCATGATACCTGCTGATCACACACATTCATTAGATCACTACAGGTGCATGATACCTGCTGATCACACAGTCACTACATCACTACAGGTGCATGATACCTGCTGATTGCGCACAGTCATTACATCACTACAGGTGCATGATACCTGCTGATCGCGCACAGTCACTACATCACTACAGGTGCATGATACCTGCTGATCACACACATTCATTAGATCACTACAGGTGCATACCTGCTGATCACACACAGCCACGACAGGTGCATGATACCTGCTGATTGCGCACAGTCACTACATCACTACAGGTGCATGATACCTGCTGATCACACACATTCATTAGATCACTACAGGTGCATGATACCTGCTGATCACACACATTCATTAGATCACTACAGGTGCCTGATACCTGCTGATCCTGCACATTCATTAGATCACTACAGGTGTATGATACCTGCTGATCCTGCACATTCATTAGATCACTACATGTGCATGATACCTGCTGATCCTGCACATTCATTAAATCACTACAGGTGTATGATACCTGCTGATCCTGCACATTCATTAAATCACTACAGGTGCATGATACCTGCTGATCCTGCACATTCATTAAATCACTACAGGTGTATGATACCTGCTGATCCTGCACATTCATTAGATCACTACATGTGCATGATACCTGCTGATCCTGCACATTCATTAAATCACTACAGGTGCATGATACCTGCTGATCCTGCACATTCATTAAATCACTACAGGTGCATGATACCTGCTGATCCTGCACATTCATTAGATCACTACAGGTGCATGATACCTGCTGATCCTGCACATTCATTAAATCACTACAGGTGCATGATACCTGCTGATCCTGCACATTCATTAAATCACTACAGGTGCATGATACCTGCTGATCCTGCACATTCATTAGATCACTACAGGTGCATGATACCTGCTGATCCTGCACATTCATTAAATCACTACAGGTGCATGATACCTGCTGATCCTGCACATTCATTAAATCACTACAGGTGCATGATACCTGCTGATCCTGCACATTCATTAGATCACTACAGGTGCATGATACCTGCTGATCCTGCACATTCATTAGATCACTACAGGTGCATGATACCTGCTGATCCTGCACATTTATTAGATCACTACAGGTGCATGATACCTGCTGATCCTGCACATTCATTAGATCACTACAGGTGCATGATACCTGCTGATCCTGCACATTCATTAGATCACTACAGGTGCATGATACCTACTGATCCTGCATAGTCATTAGCTTCCTACAGGTGCATGATTCTTGCACATGACAGGTATCATTAGGGGTGATGTCACCTATACAGAATTTAGAGGAACCAAAATAACTCTTTAATTATATTGGAATAGGAATAATTTATGCAAATTCCTAGTGGCAAGCTTCTCATCAGCAGGATGGAAAACTTTTTAGAATCTCATCCATTGCCAATCTTCATATCCGAGCAGAATCCTAATGGGGGGAAATCCATGATATGTAAAACAGTTCTGAGTCAATTGCTAAAATCTCAGCATGTTGGATGAAATAAGGACCCTTTCCATTAGGGAGTGTAGAAAACATATGACCAAATACATTACACGCAGCAGAATACATGTAAGAAAGCTCTATAGTGTTGGTGACTATTTTTAAGGCTCCATCCTTAGTGTTGTGTATACCTGTCTATAAAATAGAAATTTTTATATGCAATGATTAATTTATGCAGAAATAGTACAGCGGTGACAGAATCAGTCATTACTGCTTCATAGTCATAGAGTCAACGCCTGTCTTCCTCTTGTCTGATGATTTCATCTGTCAGAAATTAAGTTGTTTGATGTGATAACATTACAGATGGCAGGTAAGGTGTGATTAAAGCACATATCTACATCATCATGTTACATATACTGTAGATTTGCATGTATATTTCCCCTGCAGCAATACAGACAATGGGTGTCAATGCAAAATGGGCTTCTAGCATCAGACATGCTGCTGAATTCTGCATTAAGGGAAATTAATAGACTAAGACCACCTAAAATGACTATTCAGAATGAGCTATCCTGTGTGTGCATGGATACTAACACTATGTATGGCCATTATATGACTTCTGCATTTTTTGTCTTTTTACCCCTTGACATGCTCTGTACCTAATTTCCAGTTGTCTCTGAGCTAGTGGGTGGATACTAGCAACTATGTCTCCCATACAAAACACACACACGATGGATTCCTGCTCTCCTGTCTCTATGCGGCTCATGTTCAGAATCCAGCTCTGTGTGAGATAAGACACACAATATATAATTGTGCTGCTGCTTTCTATGTGTGTATGTAGTGCCTCTCTTTGCTCCTCTTTCTCATTAGACTTTAATAGGAAGCCAATTAAGATATGAATAGTTAGCCATTCAAGTTCCCTTTGAAGCCAATGCATCCCTTATGTGAACAAACAATTAAAACAGGATACCTATTTTATTGAAGCCCCTGTAATGAAAGACTGAGTTTTATAGAATAGACAGGAAAGGCCTCTTGAGTTTTGAAATAAATTAAGCAAATATCTGTCACTTGCTAGAGATAGCGATTGTTCTTTCAGGATGCACTTTTGTTTCACCAAAGCATCTTGGCAGACTCGGAGGCACTGTTGGGGAGTTATGAATATAGATATGATAGTAAGGGAACATACATTTTCCAATTTAGGACTAATAAAGAAAAAGTATACATATTTTCTCATAGCCCTAACACCTGCCTATAAGCCCCAAATCAATAGTGGCCAGGTAACTGACACCAGGCATGTCATATTTAGTATCTGGGTAATGGTAAAATCCCGATAATACATATGGAGGCGATCTCGAACTTCTGAGATCATCCGGAGTGAAGCTATTGCATAAGTTGGCAATTTCATAAAATCCTGAAGGGCTGAGCATATCCCATAACCCAGCCCACGTGAGTTCATCACAGAGGTGTGTGAGGGTATAGCTCAGGTGCTGATAAAAGATCAAGACACTTTGATTTGTATTCATGTAGAGAAAGACATATCAGTGTATGAAAGATTCCTGTATGCTATATTGTTTTGTGCCCTTTGTAAAATCTTTCAGATATTTTTATAAACTCTGCCTATAATTTTGGATTACTGTAAATATAAAATATATAATTTAATACTTCTGTTCCTTTTGTTCTGTAACCCACACCCTGAAGCCATATGCTACCAGAACGAGAATCGGGCTTCCAGTCAGCCTGTATAAAACACGACTGGTGGTGGCAGCGAGTAGTCTGGGGTTATGGAAGAGTTCACAATGAGTGTATCGGGGGTATATACATATATTCTAAGAGTTGGAATCAGAGGTGCATATACCATACCGTCACTGCTCTTTTCCTGATAACCGTCTTGTTAGTGGAAACAGCCTGTGGCCTCCTCTGTTGATCATCGGTAAATCACATAATTGCCTGGACAATAGGGGTCAGCAGAGAGCAGTTTGCTCCAAAGATTACAGCACGTGGTCTGCATGACCTACAAGGCTGCAATCTTTGACAAATTGATGGCAGCGGTGGGATTCTGACCGACTCCTCTGGTGTTGTCTCTTGAAAAAATTGATAAATGGCTCAGAGGTTACCACTGCAGCCTTGCAGTGCTGGGGTCCTGGGTTCAAATCTCACCAAGGACAACATCTGCAAGAAGTTTATATGTTCTCCCCGTGTTTGCGTGGGTTTCCTCTGGGTACTCCGATTTCCTCCCACATTTCAAAGACATACTGATAGGGAATTTAGATTGTGAGCCCCATCGGGGCCAGTTCCGATAATGTCTGTAAAGCACTGCGGAATTAATGGCGCTAAATAAATGAGTAAAATAAATATAGTTAATTGAGAAATGGAAGAATAATCATCATTAGGATCACATAATCATTGGTGATATAATATCATTGGTATTATAGGGGCAGCAATCATGAAGGCAGAATGAGGAACAACAGCAGCACAAGAGTGGGACGGCTGGTATAATTATACTATAAGAGGGTTTTTCCAGGACTGTGATTTTGATGACCCATCTTTTAGGATTAGTCATCAGTATCAGATTGGCAGTGGTCTGACACCCCTCATCCCCTCTGATCAGCTGTTAGCAGATCCCAGTACTGCCAGAAGTACATAGTGTACGGAGTCAGAACAGCGCCATTCATGGTGTAGTGGCCGTTCTCAGTACTATAGCTTAGCTCTCGTTGAAGTAAACAGGAGCAGCTTTCCACGGACAAATACTCCACTTTTTTCTTTCCACTAGTTTTCACAAACCTTTCTTTTGTTATTTATCTCTGATGCCTTGATACAATGACTATTTGTTTGCTTATTTGGACATGTGTTCTCCACCTTCTACTGTCTCTATTTATATACATATATATTTGTATTACTGTATATACAATTGTTGCAACATTTACTGTACTTTGTTTCTTATCTTGGTATCCGGTGACTAATCCATTATACAGCCCACACAGGGGTGGATACAGTGCATGAACCGGCTGTGGGGTGAGACATCTGGGAATGTAGATTTTACGATCTATTTTTCTACAACCTACAGCAGTGTTATATTATCACTACTATGTATGTATTGTGCCTGACATCGGGGTACATGTGATGAGCGTTTCCAGTTCAGAGGGTCCTACAGAGATTGCACCATTACAGCAGAGACTTTTTTTTTTTTTTTTTTTCATTTTAGGAATTGCATCTCTTCTGCTCTTTCTTGGGCTCCTCCATACATCGTACAGGCAATGCTTCCTGGGCAATGACACGCAAATGAGTTCCCTGCCAAAAGAATGAAAATTACCTCTCTAGCACCACCTATATTCTAAAAGCTGATTTTTGTGGATTGCCCCTTACATTAAAATGAATGGAAACCCAGAAAGTAACATGGTCTTCTTATTTATATCAAAGCAGTAGAAACACGGTACTTACACACAGACTGAGTTGTGAGAGCTGCAGCCAATCTATGGCCACTAATTGCCTGCAGCGGTCTTGTGACATTGTTTATGTCAGGCAACCAGCACGAGACACAGGGGTGAAAGCAGAGAAATAGTGCCGATTCTGGGGAGTAAGTACAGATTTTTTTAAAGCTTATGCAGTTCTTTGGGGCTATAGATAAGAAATTGTCTAGTAGTGGACAACCCCTTTAAAGAAATTAACTACTAAATTAATTACTAAAGTAATTAATTTAATTATCTACTCACCTCTTATCTCCTCTTCCCACAATCATATACAAGATTTCTCGCGCGCATCACCCCTACTCTGGAACTCTCTACCACAACATATCAGACTCTCGCCATCCATCGAAACCTTCAAAAAGAACCTGAAGACCTACCTCTTCCGACAAGTCTATAACCTGCAGTAACCACCGATCAACCAAGCCACTGCACGACCAGCTCTACCCTCGCACAACCAACACTCAAAAGTGACCAAAATATCAGCCAGAAAGCATTGGTACTGAGATGTGGTCTGTGGTCCCCACTACTGTATTCTCACCCATCCCTTGTAGATTGTGAGCCCTCGCAGGCAGGGTCCTCTCTCCTCCTGTACCAGTCGTGACTTGTATTGTTCAAGATTATTGTACTTGTTTTTATTATGTATACCCCTCCTCACATGTAAAGCGCCATGGAATAAATGGCGCTATAATAATAAAAATAATAATAATTGTGCTGGGACCACCAAAGCATCTGGACTAGACTTGTCATGGTGAGACAATCTCCTCATATCTATTGTCTATCCCATATCTATCTCATATCTACGGTATCTATATCTATCTCATATCTATTTATTATCTATCTATCCCATACACACTGCTAAAAACAATAAAGGGAACACTTAAACAACAGAATATAACTCCAAGTAAATCAACCTTCTGTGAAATCAAACTGTCCACTTAGGAAGCAACACTGTTTGACAATCAATTTCACAAGCTGTTGTGCAAATGGAATAGACAACAGTTGGAAATTATTGGCAATTATCAAGACACACTCAATAAAGGAGTGGTTCTGCAGGTGGGAACCACATACCACATCTCCGTACCAATGCTTTCTGGCTGATGTTTTGGTCACTTTTGAATGTTGGTTGTGCTTTCACACTCGTGGTAGCATGAGGCAGACTCTACAACCCACACAAGTGGCTCAGGTAGTGCAGCTCCAGGATAGCACATCAATGTGAGCTGTGGCAAGAAGGTTTACTGTGTCTGTCAGCGTAGTGTCCAGGGGCTGGAGGCGCTACCAGGAGACAGGCCAGTACACCAGGAGATGTGGAGGGGGCAGGAGGGCAACAACCCAGCAGCAGGACCGCTACCTCAGCCTTTGTGCAAGGAGGAACAGGAGGAGCACTGCCAGAGCCCTGTAAAATGACCTCCAGCAGGCCACAAATGTGCTTTTGTCTGCACAAACTGTTAGAAACCGACTCCATGAGGATGGTCTAAGTGCCCGACGTCCACAGATGGGGGTTGTGCTCACAGCCCAACACCGTGGAGGACACTTGGCATTTGCCACAGAACACCAGGATTGGCAAATTTGCCACTGGCGCCCTGTGCTCTTCACAGATGAAAGCGGGTTTACAGTGAGCACATGTGACAGAGTCTGGAGACGCCGTGGAGAGCGATTTGCTGCCTGCAACATCCTTCAGCATGACCGGATTGGCAGTGGGTCAGTAATGGTGTGGGGTGGCATTTCTTTGGAGGGCCGCACAGCCCTCCATGTGCTCGCCACAGGTAGCCTGACTGCCATTAGGTACCGAGATGAGATCCTCAGACCCCTTGTGAGACCATATGCTGGTGCGGTTGACCCAAGGTTCCTCCTAATGAAGGAAAATGCCAAACCTCATGTGGCTGGAGTGTGTCAGCAGTTCTTGAAAGATGAAGGCATTGAAGCTATGGACTGGCTGCCCATTCCCCAGACCTGAATCCGATTGAACACATCTGGGAAATCATGTCTCACACCATCCACCAACGTCACGCACCACAGACTGTCCAGGATGCTTTAGTCCAGGTCTGGGAGATCTCTCAGGAGACCATCCGCCGCCTCATCAGGAGCATCCCCAGGCGTTGTAGGGAGGTCATACAGGCACATGGAGGCCATACACACTACTGAGCATCATGTCCTTGTCTTGAGGCATTTCCACTGAAGTTGGATTAGCCTGTAATTTGATTTTCCACTTTGATTTTTAGTATCATTCCAACTCCAGACCTCCGTGGGATATTCGGTTTTGCTCTCAACACATTCCACTATGTAATGAATAAAGATTTACATCTGGAATATATCAGTCAGTGATATCTAGGATGTGAGATTTTAGTGTTCCCTTTTTTTTTTTGAGCAGTGTATTTATCTATCTATCTATCTTCCTATCATCCCGTCCCTGTCTATAATGTATGTACAGTATCTATTTATCCATCTATTTTATATTTACTAGTTTTCTACATCCGACTCTGTCATGGTATGCACAATAACAATATAAAGATCAGAGATCAAAGATCATTGACCAGGAGGATAAATTGAGAAATTCCTAACCTTTCTACCCAGTGTGCTGTGAAAACGTACCACAGAGCCCAGCACTGCTCTTCCCATCCACACTGTCACCTGCTATTGCTACATACAAACTTAGATTTGTACAGATGTCAATAAGTTTAAAGAGAACCTTTCACTTGTCAAAATGATACATCTTACCTGATGTAAATGCCGTTGTTCTCCTGAATCTGGCGCAGTTTTTCTTTTGTTCCTACTCCTCTCCGTTCCGGAGATATGGCCCCTTCTTCCCTGTATATAAATCTAGTCATTTTAGCCAAGAGGACGTTGTCCTCTACTCTTCTGTATGAGAAACTTTTTCATGACCACGCCCAGTTGAATAACAAGACTAGATTTACATCCAGGGAAGAGGAGACTAAGTGTAAGGTGCAGGAACAAAAGGAAAAACTACGCCGGACTCGGGAAAACAGCGACATTTACGTCAGTTTCCTTATTCACTAGATAATTCCATATGCAATTAGCGCCCCCTTGTGGTGGCTGTATGCAGAAAAAATGTTATATTTTTTAAGTCTGGAAAAACCTTTTTTCCACTATATCAGTACATGGTGGAATTAATCAAATTATACCTAAAAACATAATAGTGGCCTTTTCTGTAATAAAGGTGAAGAATATCTAGCGGTGGACTCAGTGGGGCCCTATCTTCCTTACTGTTTAGCCATAGGGTTCTATAATTTCTGTGTGTCGTTGTCTATAAACCAACAAGAAAAAAAAAAATCACCCCGATTACACATCTATGAGATCTCAAGAAGATGCTTGGAATCATCTGTAACAGTTGTTGATTGGCGATCACTACTAATTAGTATAGTGAGACATCCACGTCCTGGGGTCTCTGGTTACAAAGGATTAATCTCACCCCATCGTAGTGATTATGGATGACACATACATCTGGGAGAAGCTTCTTTCACTGGTGTAATGTGACATTTTTGGACCAAGCGATTTAGACAATTCATGTGAGCATCAGTCACAGAGATCAAGAATTGAGTAACATCAGCTAATTAGGGATTAAGGAAGGAAAGTCGCTGCGATTGCTTTTCTGATCCGGCAGTAATTGCCGGTGTGGATTGCATCCATTGCTATTTCACTCTTACTAACATTGTCCTCAGGCTATCTGAAATATAAAAACTTTTTATCCCTTTTGCAACTTTCAAGTATGATAAAAATAAAAAATAACCCTGGCTCACCTTTTACTTTCCTTGCTGCTCCATCACTGCAGTTGTTCACTCCGATTCTCCACCAATGATAAAATTGTGCCTGCCTTTAACCACCACTAGAGGGAGCTTATTGCATACTGGTTACAGATGTGCACAATGATAAAGTAGTATGCAAGTGAATATATGTTTAAAGCATACCCATATTTCAGAATATGGTTTTATGCACATGTGCATGATGAATAACACCATTTTCAGGCCATTATATAGCTTGTATGCAGCATTTCTCACTATTTTTCCTCTCTGCAAGATTTCTCTCTAATTTGCAGTTGTCTCTGAGATGACGGGTGGATACTAGCTATTATAATGTCCCTCAAACCACACAAATATTGGAGGGATTCCTGCTCTCCTGCCTCTTTGTGGCTCAGAAGCAACTGCAGCATGGATGACAATATACAGCAGTACTAAGCAGTGTAGCTGGGAATCCAGCTCCTGGTGAAGTAAAACACTTACTAAATATTACTCACTTGTCCAGATTTTAGGGCCAAGTGCAACTGACTGGCGTGGTCTCTTTTGCACGACACCCTGCTGTGGCAACCCAGGGCACAGTGATGACATGGTCCACAGGGGTCATTTAAATCAGGCTCAGGTAACAAGATGCCACCTGAGTATTCAGGTAGTTGGCATTCCTGCTGATACTCTGTAAACTCAACTTCGCCATTCCAGTCATTATGGTCACAGCACTGCTACATTAAATTGCACTACGTGAAACCCTATTGCAAACTTAGCTCTGATACACCTGTTTCTTCTTACTGAGTAAACTTTGCTATATTACTGTGCCATCTTTGCCACCACCATATATTGCCTTGGTGCAATAGTTCCGCCCGTCCGTGCTGCATTAGGACTGCATGTCTGGACCAAGGAAGCTGAGGATCCGACCACTCCAGCAGCTTCACAGTCTTCCTTTGGCTACTTTCACACTTGCGTCGTGTGGCCTCCGTCGCAATGCGTCGTTTTGGGAAAAAACACAACCTGCAAATGTGCCGGCAGGATGCCTTTTTTTCCCATAGACTTGTATTGCCGACGGATCACGCCGTATGGCCATACGTCGCGTCCGTCGTGCACAGGATCCGTCGTGTTTTGGCGGACCATTGTCACAAAAAAAAGTTCAATGTAACATTTTTTCGTACGTCGCATCCGCCATTTCCTACCGCACATGCGCAGCCGGAACTCCGCCCCCTCCTCCCCAGAAGTTAGAATGGGCAGCGGATGCGTTGAAAAACTGCGTCCTCTGCCCACGTTGTGCCGAATTTGCACAACGTACGTCGTGCCGACGCTTTGCGATGGCCGTGTACCGACGCAAGTGTGAAAGTAGCCTTAGTCTCCCCTCGCCATAGGCTTCAATAGGCAGCTGTAATCTGATCTCTCAGTGAGAGGACAATCCATCTTCTTGCGATCAGCACAAATTTTAGCAGTTTTTAACATGTTGTAAAGACAAATATATTATGATTAATATGGAGATTTCATGTAACATTTTTCCAATAGTAATGAGTATAAACATGTGACAAAACAATGTCCAGGTCATAATGGCATCTGTGCATGTTACATTACAGCTGCCGATCGGGGACTTTTCCAGAACAAGCATCCATTTCCTTCAGCAGAACATTTCTCATACACCTACTTGCAGTTGTATTCGGAAGATAAATGAACAGGTCATGCCCTAAGACAGGTTTTCCAGGCAGACAGTGCAGGTTTCTCCATTTTATCCCGTATTTGGGCAGAATATTTGTATTGTCCTCTGGGATCATCCCCTCCATTGTTTCATCTGTTATTCAGCTGGGAATGTCTTTTTCAGAAGTTTATAAGTTCTTCCCTGTGAAGCCCAGAACATGATCCGATTTCACCTACAGTACCCGTTTGGCTCCAGGATCAGCCAATATAAATATTTTTGTAAATGTAAATTATTTTAAAAATAAATGTTTAAAAAATCTGGATAATGCAAATTACTGCAGGCCGTATCTGCGCAGACAGATGGCGGCACACTGATTTTGCTCATTCTAGTGAAAATATCTAAAGGGAGTTTGTCATTGACATCTGTGTGATCCGGGCCATTATCTCCTGTGGCTGAGCGCTTACTCTCAGCATGAATGGCACTGTCCCATCTCCTCAAGCCATCCTAACTTCTGTGAAATTAGACACAGGGTCTGACTTCATTCATCCTACGTCACTCTTCACTTCCTCTCTGATGAAAAGAAAAAGAATCTAAAAAGGTATGTTATGTGCTACATACATTACTTATTCTGTACTGGTTTTACATCAATTACATCCTGTATTATACTCCAGAGCTGCACTCACTATTCTGCTGGTGCAGTCACTGTGTACAGACATTACTGATCCGGAGTTACATCCTGTATTATACTCCAGAGCTGCGCTCACTATTCTGCTGGTGCAGTCACTGTGTACATACATTACATTACTGATCCTGAGTCACATCCTGTATTATACTCCAGAGCTGCGCTCACTATTCTGCTGGTGCAGTCACTGTGTACAGACACTACATTACTGATCCTGTACTGATCCGGAGTTACATCCTGTATTATAATCTAAAGCTGCACTCACTATTCTGCTGGTGAAGTCACTGTGTACAGACATTACTGATCCGGAGTTACATCCTGTATTATAATCTAAAGCTGCACTCACTATTCTGCTGGTGCAGTCACTGTGTACATTCATTACAGATCCCGAGATACTGCCAGCATTATACTCCAGAGCTGCACTCCCCATTATTACATTATGTATGGCACACAGCTAACAGCCTTGCTGTATTGCAGGTGGACAATCCACTTACCTACATTCATCAGTGCCGGGTGTAGGGACGCCCCTTTCTGCAGACATTATGGCAGCATATATTGCCAGGGGACCTCAGGGCTAGAAGTGCACCCACAGCAGATCAGCCATATTACAGCTCTGTGGTCATTTTTTTTTTCTTGGTACCTGCACTATAAACAATATACCATATATACTCGAGTATAAGCCGAGATTTTTCAGCCCATTTTTTGGGGCTGAAAGTCCTCCTCTCGGCTTATACTCGAGTCATACCCGGGGGTTGGCACGGGAGGGGGAGCGGGGGCTGTAATTATACTTACCTGCTCCCGGCGCGGTCCCTGCTTCTTCCAGCGCTGCAGCTTCTTCCTGTACTGAGCGGTCACATGGTACCGCTCATATACAGTAATGAATATGTGGCTCCACCCCCCATAGAGGTGGAGCCGCATATTCATTACTGTATATGAGCGGTGACGCTGCCCGCTCAATACAGGAAGAAGCTGCAGCGCCGGGGAAGAAGCAGAGACGCAGCGCCAGGACCAGGTAAGTATACGGGGAGGGGGAGCGCTGCGCGATAGTCACCTGCTCCTCGGTCCGGGTGTCGCTCTGTCTTCAGCAATGACGCTCAGGTGAGAGGGCGCGGTGACGTAGTCAGTGCTCGCCCTCTGCTGAGCGTCAGTGCCGAAGACGGAGCCGCACGAGGAGCAGGTGACAGTGCCGGGGTCCTGAGCGAAGACAGGTGAGTATGTGATTTTTTTTTTTTATGGCAGCCACAGCATATGGGGCAAGTGACTGTGCAGAGCATCTTATGGGGCCATAACACTTGTGCAGCATTATATGGGGCAAGTAGCTGTGCAGAGCATCTTATGGGGCCATAACACTTGTGCAGCACTATAAGGGGCAAGTGGCTGTGCAGAGCATCTTATGGGGCCATAACACTTGTGCAGCACTATATGGGTCAAGTAGCTGTGCAGAGCATCTTATGGGGCCATAACACTTGTGCAGCACTATAAGGGGCAAGTAGCTGTGCGGAGCATCTTATGGGGCCATAACACTTGTGCAGCACTATATGGGGCAAGTAGCTGTGCAGAGCATCTTATGGGGCCATACTTGTGCAGCATTATATGGGGCAAGGAGCTGTGCAGAGCATCTCATGGGGCCATACTTGTGCAGCATTATATGGGGCAAGTAGCTGTGCAGAGCATCTTATGGGGCCATAACACTTGTGCAGCACTATAAGGGGCAAGTGGCTGTGCAGAGCATCTTATGGGGCCATAACACTTGTGCAGCACTATAAGGGGCAAGTGGCTGTGCAGAGCATCTTATGGGGCCATAACACTTGTGCAGCACTATAAGGGGCAAGTGGCTGTGCGAAGCATCTTATGGGGCCATACTTGTGCAGCATTATATGGGGCAAGTGGCTGTGCGGAGCATCTGTATGGGGCCATAACACTTGTGCAGCACTATATGGGGCAAGGAGCTGTGCAGAGCATCTTATGGGGCCATACTTGTGCAGCATTATATGGGGCAAGGAGCTGTGCAGAGCATCTTATGGGGCCATACTTGTGCAGCATTATAAGGGGCAAGTGGCTGTGCGGCGCATCTGTATGGGGCCATAACACTTGTGCAGCACTATATGGGGCAAGTGACTGTACGGAGCATCTTATGGGGCCCTTATTACCCTTTATGCACCATTATATGGGACATATTTTAATATGGAGCATCTAATGGGGCCCATCAAGCTTTATGGAGCATTATATGGGGCTCCTGATTCAATATGGATATTCAAAAACACTTAACCTACTGATGTCTCAATTTTACTTTTACTGGTATCTATTTTTACTTTTGAAATTTACCGGTAGCTGCTGCATTTCCCACCCTAGGCTTATACTCGAGTCATTAAGTTTTCCCAGTTTTTTGTGGCAAAATTAGGGGGGGGGGAGGGGGGGAGGCTTATACTCGAGTATATACGGTAGATTAAAAAAATAAGCCATTTTGCATATAAGGGCTACAATTCCACGTCTGGCTTCTGCTATTAATCTTGCCAGACTGATACTGAGTGGCCATTTATACAGACTGAAATAGCTGATCGGATGCATGAATTGGGGGGGGGCACAGAGGTACCATGGGGGGCTGACATCCAATAGTACAAATATACCCGTGTACGTGAGCCTCGGCTCTGCCCGTCCCTGCACATGTATTGGTCAAACAATAATAAAATCTTAATTTTAGTTCCATAGTGCTGGCTTGGGATCGGGCTGGAGGACAGTGATATTTACTGCATCTGTTGATATCTTCTGAGTGATGGGCGAACAGGCGCTGTGCATAGCTAGTAAATAATGAAGGGTGATCCAGCATCCGCAGCTCCAAAAATACAAACATCACCTTTATTGGGAAAACATTAAAATCGTGATGAGCATAACGACGCACATCAGAATACACTGGGCTGCGTGTTTTCAGATGTCATGATCTACAGCCCTGTTTTAGGCTCGAAACACGTAGACCTGATCGATGTCACCTGACCACATGCCCCCCCAACATTAAGTCTAATTGTAGGGTTTTTCCAAATTTTAGGGGAAAAAAAACAAAAACAAAAAAAACCCTGCAGCAGGGGAACACGGGTTTTATCCTAAACCAATTTGGCACCAAACGCTCCGTCTGGTTCTGCTCACGATAGATGAGGGATGGCAATAAACCGGTTACATTTGAAAAAATCTTTATTAAATATTTTTGGATGTGCAACGATTTTCTTGCAGCTTAGGAAACACGTAAAGGCTTCATCTACAAGGTAACGGGGGTGGGGGGCTGCAGGGTCACAGGTCAGGTTAGCAGAGTCTAGTGATGTCCTGAGGACTCTGAAAAAAAAACACAAGGAAAGGCAAGAGTGAGTGATTACAGGAGTAAGGACCCCAGAATCTCACGTATTTACCCTAGAGGCTTTTGATAACATATAGTCAACCATGTTGTACTTACTGGAATCTTTTACAGCTTTCTTGCCTGCAAAGAGAAAATTATTATTATTATTATTATTATTATTATTATTATTATTATTATTATTATTATTATTATAGCAATATAGGAGGAAAAAAAAAAAAAACAATCCAGGAAGTAAATCTCCCTCAAAATTTTCTCATATTTAATTTCTTTAAACCTGAATAAAAATTAACTGCAGGTGATGCGATGAAATTAAAAAAAAAAAAAAAAAAAGCCACTTCTCTACCCGGTAATTGAGTACAGAAGATCCAGGTCTTCAATTACAAGTGGCCACATAAGAGACCTCACAGCCATATCGTTGCCAACTCTAGTGGGTGACTGCCAGCCGCTTGTGTACAGAGACCCAGAGTTTCTGGCCCAAGCTGTATATCTCACCACATCTGCAGGGTTTTTTTTTTTTTTTTTACATTCTTTGTTGTCAAGACTAAATTACCAGATTACCGGCAACTTTATTTTAAAAACAAAAATAATAATAAAAAAAAAAAAGATTATTCATTCCTTCTTTCCGTCACACGGTCTTCGGTGCTGCAGCTCTTCCACTGTTCAGCGGTCACGTGGGACCGCTGATTAGAGAAATGAATATGCAGCTCCACCTCCCATAGGGGTGGAGCCACATATTCATTTCTCTAATCAGCGGTGCCGGTGACCGCTGATAGAGGAAGAGGCTGCGGCACCGAAGACCGTGTGACAGGCAGAGGGAGCGGGACGCCGGGAGCAGGTAAGTATGTAATATTCACCTGTCCGCGTTCTACCCGCCGGGCGCAGCTCTGTCTTCGCGTCCTCTTGCTCTGACTGTTCAGGTCAGAGGGCGCGATGACGCATATAGTGTGCGCGCCGCCCTCTGCCTGATCAGTCAGTGCAGAGAGAAGCCGGGACGAGACGCCGGGAGCTGCAAGCAGCGAGGGGAGTATGGCATTTTTTTTTTTTTTTTATTGCAGCAGCAATGGCACAGCTTTATATGGCACAGTTATGGGGCAATAATGAACGGCGCAGAGCACTATATGGCAGCTATGGGGCAATAATGAACAGCGCAGAGCACTATATGGCAGCACAGCTATGGGGCAATAATGAACGGTGCAGAGCACTATATGGCACAGCTTTCTATGGTACATCTATGGGGAAATAATGAACGGTGCAGAGCACTATATGGCACAGCTATGGGGCCATAATGAACAGTATGGAGCATCTATTTTTATTTTTGAAATTCACCGGTAGCTGCTGCATTTCCCACCCTAGGCTTATACTCGAGTCAATAAGTTTTCCAAGTTTTTTGTGGCAAAATTAGGGGGGGTCGGCTTATACTCGAGTATATACGGTACAATATACTCGTTAGGACAGCCATTTAGCTCTAGTATGGTTATACTAATTATATTAATACTCAAAACTCCCAGAGTAACATATAGGAATTTTAACTCATAAATTGAATACCACAAACTAACTGGTGCAAGAAGACCAAAGACGAGAGTATAATCCAATTAATAAATATCTTTTTTGTATATTACACAATCAATATTAAAATCTAAAAACGACTGGACACCAAGTCATGAGGACCAGGCCCACACATACACAATACTAGCCGTAGAAAGAAAGCGGTATAACCTCCCATAGCATCCTGCCACACAAAATACTTAGGTATGAGTCCTTATAGTGATCATGGCATAAGACCCATAAATAGAATGAAATGCTATTTGCAACGCTGTACTATACTAAACTAAAGTGCCAGTGCATAGGTTAGATTCAGTGCAACACCGTCAAGCTATATGGCAACTAATTATAAGGAGGAATATAATATACCTTACCAGTATTAACGCTGTTGTGTAGGTAGAGCCCGGTCCCCGTCGCCCCAACGCACGTTTCGTTATGACTTCCTCATAATATATGTATTATATTCCTCCTTATAATTAGTTGCCATATAGCTTGACTGTGTTGCACTGAACCTAATCTATGCACTGGCACTTTAGCATAGTACAGCGTTGCAAATAACATTTCATTCTATTTATGGGTCTTTGTATCCATATGCCATGATCACTATAAGGACTCATACCCAAGTATTTTGTGTGGCAGGATGCTATGGGAGGTTATACCGCTTTCTTTCTACGGCTAGTATTGTGTATGTGTGGGCCTGGTCCTCATGACTTGGTGTCCAGTCGTTTTTAGATTTTAATATGGATTGTGTAATATACAATAAAGATATTTATAATTGGACTAGATGTTGGCCCGATTCTGACGCATCGGGTATTCTAGAATATGCATGTCCCCGTAGTATATGGACAATGATGATTCCAGAATTCGCGGCAGACTGTGCCCGTCGCTGATTGGTCGAGGCAACCTTTATGACATCATCGTTGCCATGGCAACCATTATGACATCTACGTCAATACTGTGCCCGTCGCTGATTGGTCGAGGCGAATTCGCGGCAGACTGTGCCCGTCGCTGATTGGTCGAGGCAACCTTTATGACATCATCGTCGCCATGGCAACCATTATGACATCTCCGTCGATACTGTGCCCGTCGCTGAATCAGAAACGTGGGATTTCTACATCCTTTATGACATCATCGTCGCTGTGCCCGTCGCTGGCGGCCTCGACCAATCAGAGATGCGGGATGTCTACGTCCTTTATGACATCATTGTCGCTGTGCCCATCGCTGATTGGTCGAGGCCTGGCGGCCTCGACCAATCAGCTTTGTCGCTGTGCGGCCTCGACCAATCAGACGCGGGATCTCTACGTCCTTTATGACATCATCGTCGCTGTGCCCGTTGCTGATTGGTCGAGGCCTGGCGGCCTCGACCAATCAGAGAGCCGGGATTTCCAGGACAGACAGACAGACTGAAAAACCCTTAGACAATTATATATATAGATTATACTCTGGTCTTTGGTCTTCTTGCACCAGTTAGTTTGGGGTTATACTAATTAGTAGCTAGGATATTGTATAATAGGTGTTATTGGATACATTATATTCCTCATTGGTTAGGCTATTGAGTAGTCAATGTCGTTCGATACATTTACTGTATCGATTGTATATTTTGCTAATTGCTTTGTGCATATATTGTTCCATTTACTAATTTGAGATGAATTTCTACCATATGAATCTAATGATATTCAATTTAGCTCTGGATGCAAATGACTTGCATGTATTGGATTCATTAAATTCTTTTTTAACCACTGAAAATGCTTACATATATGTATTGATATTGCGGTTACCCAGATGTGTGGGGTCGGTCACCTTTTTAAAATATAAATATATATTTATAATGAATTATTAAAAATATGCTTATAGCTGCATTAACTTCCTCTTTCTTTTGGGCTATTATTCCTTGGAAGTGTTCCATTAATTAAAAATCCAACAAAGAAAAATGACAGTCTAATATGTGAAAAGCAGAATAGATTATAATGGGTGCAAGACCCATTTGTGAAACAGAGAAGACATACAAGCAACACGGGGAGGAGAGAAAAAAAAAAAATTCTGCCAGTTTTTGTGCATTTCGTTTTTATGGCGTTTATCATGGAATTTTTACTGCACAACATCATTC
Organism: Ranitomeya imitator; assembly: GCF_032444005.1. Lineage (NCBI taxonomy): Eukaryota > Metazoa > Chordata > Amphibia > Anura > Dendrobatidae > Ranitomeya > Ranitomeya imitator. The sequence goes on along the minus strand of NC_091282.1, from coordinate 750,697,752 downwards.
TGATGATCAATACAATTGAGGCGATACAAAATTAAGTAATTTTTTTTCCCAATCACTAAAATAAAATATATTTTTATTTTAGTATTGGAAAAAAAATTAGTTTGTGTCACCATTTTCTGAGATGTGTAATTATTATTTTTCCTTCACCCATGACAGCACACTTGATAGAGGCATCTGCCCAGCTAAGACAGGAACCTACTGAAATAAAAGGGCGGTACCTCTCCCCCACTTCAGTTGAGTTCCTGTCCTTGATGGGATCCCATGCTGAAATCAGCGGTAACATGGGAGTTCCTTCAGACGGGGTTTCAACTGGAGCTGGCTACTGGTACCCTTGAAGTCCAAGTATTGGCTTTGGGTGCATTGTATAGTAACCTGGAAGCTGATACTTGGATTGAAAGGTTCATAAAATCCTGTGATAGATCCAGACCAGTCCCAATCCCGAGAGTTCCCCATGGGATCTGAACCTGGTACTAGAGGTTTTGAGCAAAGAGCCATTTAAACCTGTTCAGGAACTGGCGGCAAAATATCTTACCCTCAAAACAATCATATTAGAGGCTCTAACATCAGCCCGTAGGGTGAGTGATTTACAGGCCCCTTCTATAAACCCTCCTTATACACAAATGAAGATAGAGTCGTGTTAAGACCTGATCCAGCTTATCTTCCCAAGGTAGCGTTGAAGTTTCATTGAAGTCAAGAGATTGTCCTACCCTCCTTCTGGAATGACCCCAAGAATCCAGGGAAGAGGAAACTTCATAATCTTGATGATAGAAGGGCGCTCTTGCAGTATATAACTGACTAGCCAGTGGAGGAAAGCTCAATCCCTGTTTGTAGCCTTCCAGGGTAATAGGAACAGTTATGGGGTGACCAAATGGTACCAGTGCCAGGTGGATTAGGGCGGCCATTCGTTTAAATTACTCTGCTAGTGGTGCTCCGATCCCTGACTGCATCAAGGCTCATCCCACCAGAGCCGTGGCGACCTCCTGTGCAGAGAAAGCGGAGGCATCAAGTGATCAAATTTGTAAGGCTGCTACCTGGTCCTCACAATCCACCTACTTTAGGCACTATAGATTGGATCTATCCTCCCCTGCTGACTTAACCTTTGGTAGAAGGGTGCTGCAAGCAGTGGTCCCTCCCTAAGGTGTTTCACATTCTCCAGAAGTATCTCACGTGATGTCATGGGTGAAGGGAAACCACCAAGGTTACTTACCGATAGCCGTTTTTTTTTTACAGTACCCATGACAGCACCCATATAGTCCTCCCTTTTTTTTCACCCTATGTGTGTGCACTATAGCTTAGGTGTGTTACAATGTGGTGTTTGCTATGTGTGTAAATTAACCTGGAGGTCCTCTCATGCTCTGTAACCAACTGAAGCAGGGGAGAGGTATCGCCCTTTTATTTCAGTAGGTTTCTATCCTAGCTGGGCAGATCCTCTCTCAGATGTGCCGTCATGAGTAGAGTTGAGCGACCTTGACCTTTTTAGAGTCGAGCCGGGTTTCGCGAAACCCGACTCGAGCCGGGTTTCGCGAAACCCGACTATCTCAAAAGTCGAGTGGAATCGGCCGATTATCGCGAAAAGTCGGGGATCGCCCGAAACACGAATGCAAGGGAAATCTCTCTCTCAGCTGGTGTTACACATTTCAAATCGCTACAGCGCACAAGCGACAAGGTGACGATAGGCGTCCACGCCCCTAAGTCATCACTCTGCCCACGCTCCTTCATTGGCTGAAAAAATGGCACCAAGCGCGTCATACGAAACGCGACTTTGGCGCGAAAGTCGCGTACCGCATGGCCGACCCCACACAGGGATCGGGTCGGGTTTCATGAAACCCTACTTTGCCAAAAGTCGGCGACTTTAGAAAATGAACGATCTGTTTCGCTCAACCCTAGTCATGAGTTCTGGAAAAAATGGCTACTGGTAAGTACCGTATATACTCGAGTATAAGCCAACCCGAGTATAAGCCGACCCCCCTAATTTTGCCACAAAAAAACTGGGAAAACTTATTGACTCGAGTATAAGCCTAGGGTGGAAATGCAGCATTTACCGGTGAATTTCAAAAATAAAAAAAAATAGATCATTCTTGCCCCATAGCTGTGCCATATAGTGCTCTGCACCGTTCATATTTCCCCATAGCTGTGCCATATAGTGCTCTGCACCGTTCATATTTCCCCATAGCTGTGCCATATATAGGGCTCTGCACCGTTCATATTTCCCCATAGCTGTGCCATATAGTGCTCTGCACCGTTCATATTTCCCCATAGATGCTCCACATATATCTGTGCCATTGCTGCTGCTGCAATAAAAAAAAAAAAAAAAAAAAAGCCATACTCACCTCTCTTGCTTGAAGCTCCCGGCGTCCGGTCCCGGCGTCTCTCCGCTCTGACTGATCAGGCAGAGGGCGCCGCGCACACTATATGCGTCATCGCGCCCTCTGACCTGCACAGTCAGTGCAGATAGACGCCGGGAAGATGGAGCGGCGCCGGGAAGATGGAGCGACGCCCGGCGGCTGGAACGGGGACAGGTAAATATGCGATACTTACCTGCTCCCGGCTCCTTCCCCCGTACAGCTGGTTTTCGGTGCCGCAGCTTCTTCCTCTATCAGCGGTCACCGGCACCGCTGATTAGATAAATGAATAGGCGGCTCCACCCCTATGGGAGGTGGAGCCGCTTATTCATTTCTCTAATGAGCGGTCCCACGTGACCGCTGAACAGTGGAAGAACTGCAGCACCGAAGACCGTGGAACAGGCGGGGAGCGTCAGGATCGCTGGAAGCAGGTAAGTATACCTCAGCGCCCTCACCCGCCGACCCTGCCACCCACCTTGACTCGAGTATAAGCTGAGAGGGGCACTTTCAGCCCAAAAATTTGGGCTGAAAATCTCAGCTTATACTCGAGTATATACGGTAACCTTGGTTTTTTCCATCATTGGAGCTATAGGTGGGTTTACAGTTTGGGGTACATGCAACATTTGTAGACACTTTTCATTTAATTTTTTTTTTCCAGGTATTAATGATATGGGTTAATTTTACAATTTCAGCCAGAAAAATGTTACAGGAGCAGCAATGCCAGACATTTATTTTATTTTCTAATTTATGGACTGAGAAAAGGGGTGAGCGCAAAACTAACACTAACAAATATTTTTTATTGCTCCTTTGAGATTTGAACTTGTGATGGTTTCATCACTTGTACTATATACTGCATATTTCATAATAATCTTTATTTATATAGCGCCAACATATTCCGCAGCGATTTACAGTTTAACAGTTTCAAACACAACAGTCATAGGTAACAATGTTAACAATACAGTAATAAAGCAAAATAAGACAAAATAAGACGGCCCTGCTCGTGAGAGCTTACAATCTACAATGAGGTAGGGAGATACAAAGTACAGGTGTGTATTTACAATGATGGTCCAGCCATCTTCAGGGAGTGGGGGGGTAGATGGAGATACTGAATGGGCTACACACACACACAAACATAAAATGAGTTTGATTAGGGAATGTGATAGGCCGCTCTGAACAAGTGAGTTTTGAGCGAGCGCCTAAAACTATGCAAGTTGTGGATGGTCCTAATATCTTGGGGTAGAGCATTCCAGAGGATTGGCGCAGCACGGGAGAAGTCTTGGAGTCGGGAGTGGGAGGTACGGATTAGTGCAGAGGTTAGTCGAAAGTCATTTGCAGAGCGCAGTGGTCGGCTAGGCCGATAGACAGAAATGAGGGAGGAGATGTAAGGGGGTGCCGCACTGTGGAGAGCTTTGTGGGTGAGAACAAGCCGTATATACTCGAGTATAAGCCGAGATTTTCAGCCCAAAATTTTGGGCTGAAAGTGCCCCTCTCGGCTTATACTCGAGTCACGGTGGGCGGCAGGGTCGGCGGGTGAGGGGGAGAGGGCGCTGAGGCATACTCACCTAGTCCCGGCGGTCCTGACGCTCCCTCTGCCCGTCACACGGTCTTCGGTGCTGCAGCTCTTCCCCTGTTCAGCGGTCACGTGGGACCGCTAATTAAAGAAATGAATATGCGGCTCCACCTCCCATAGGGATGGAAGCCGCATATTCATTTCTCTAATCAGCGGTGCCGGTGACCGCTGATAGAGGAAGAGGCTGCGGCACCAAAGACAGGCAGAGGGAGCGGGACGCCGGGAGCAGGTAAGTAGGTCATATTCACCTGCCCCATATAGTGCTCTGCACCGTTCATATTTCCCCATAGCTGTGCCATATAGTGCTCTGCACCGTTCATATTTCCCCATAGCTGTGCCATATAGTGCTCTGCACCGTTCATATTTCCCCATAGCTGTGCCATATAGTGCTCTGCACCGTTCATATTTCCCCATAGCTGTGCCATTTAGTGCTCTGCACCGTTCATATTTCCCCATAGCTGTGCCATATAGTGCTCTGCACCATTCATATTTCCCCATAGCTGTGCCATATAGTGCTCTGCACCGTTCATATTTCCCCATAGCTGTGCCATATAGTGCTCTGCACCGTTCATATTTCCCCATAGCTGTGCCATTTAGTGCTCTGCACCGTTCATATTTCCCCATAGCTGTGCCATATAGTGCTCTGCACCGTTCATATTTCCCCATAGCTGTGCCATATAGTGCTCTGCACTAAGGTTGAGCGACTTTTGTTTTTATAGGATCGGGTCGGATTTCACGAAACCCGATTTTTTCAAAAGTCGGGTCGAGTGAAATCGGCCGATCCTATAGAAAAGTCGGGGTCGGCCGAAACACGAAACCCAACGCAGTGCATTGGGTTTCTAATGGTTCCTGTTATGAATAGGTAATTCAGAACCACAATGGACCTTGAAGTTCAGAGCACACAAGTGACCTGACAAAAACCACAAAACATAGGACGAGCTCTGAGACGTGGGAACTCTGCTGACCGCAATCCCTAAACCTATCAAACCACACTAGAGGTAGCCGTGGATTGCGCCTAACGCTCCCTATGCAACTTGGCACAGCCTGAGAAACTAGCTAGCCCTGAAGATAGAAAAATAAGCCTACCTTGCCTCAGAGAAATTCCCCAAAGGAAAAGGCAGCCCCCCACATATAATGACTGAGTTAAGATGAAAATACAAACACAGAGATTAAATAGATTTAGCAAAGTGAGGCCCGACTTACTGAATAGACCGAGGATAGGAAAGATAGCTTTGCGGTAAACACAAAAACCTACAAACAACCACGCAGAGGGGCAAAAAGACCCTCCGCACCGACTAACGGTACGGAGGTGCTCCCTCTGCGTCTCAGAGCTTCCAGCAAGCAAGCAAAACCAAAAAAGCAAGCTGGACAGAAAATATAGCAAAAAGTAACACAAGCAGAACTTAGCTTATGCTGAGCAGACAGGCCACAGGAACGATCCAGGAGGAAGCAAGACCAATACTAGAACATTGACTGGAGGCCAGGATCAAAGCACTAGGTGGAGTTAAATAGAGCAGCACCTAACGACTTAACCTCATCACCTGAGGAAGGAAGCTCAGAAGCCGCAGTACCACTCATGACCACAGGAGGGAGCTTGATCACAGAATTCACAACAGGTTCCCAGGGTCTGAAGGAGAGGAAACTCTCCTTCAGGCCCTGCGATCCATATTAATGTGTAAAATAAAGAATAAAAATAAAAAATATTGCTATACTCACCCTCGGACGCGCCCTGGTTGTAACCAGGAGCCTTCCTTCCTAAGAATCAGCACTTGTAGGACCTTTCGATGACGTCACGGCTTCTGATTGGTCGCGTGAGCGGTCACATGGGCGTCACGCGACCAATCAGAAGCTGTGACGTCATCGAAAGGTCCTTCAAATGTTAGGTCTGCTTCATAAATGATGAAGGCTGAACCGTAATAGCAGCTCATAATTTTAGTTCACCCTACTGACTGTATATATAAGGTGGGTTATGACTGATTGGACAGTCAGTAGGGCAAGATAAATAAAATCCATTTATTATGGCACCTTCAGCCATATAGGAAGATAGGCTGTGAGCACACGGTGCGTTTTTTGCAGTGCTTTTTCCGCTCGAAAATGGGCCAAAAAACGCTAGGTAATCCTTATGCCAGCTAATTCAATGAGAAGCCTTAAGTGTTGTACAGACTATCAGTTATTTTCCTTTGAGTATTTGCAGTGTGCTTTTTTCTGCAGAATGAATTCTAGCGTTTATCACCCACTGACTTCAATTGAGTCAGTCAAATCTGCAGCAAAACAAACAAAAAAACCCTGGTATAAAAAGGTTTGCAGACTTGCTGAGATTTTACAGGCTTCTTATGGTGTTTCCCTTGCTGTCATCTGTACGACAACGTGAGAAACACGGCGGTTCTGAGCGGCGGTAACGTTACGGCCGGTAAGATAGTTAGTCGGTCAGAGCGCCGCAGGGTCATGCGTACGAGTATATTGCTACCAACTGAAGCTTCTGTGTGCACTCACCTCCGTATGATATTTTATAATACAGGTACCCCATAATCGGAATTCCAACAAAGAGCTCTTGGTAGGCCTTGGTATAATACGGTCTGGCAACCGACCACCAGGCGGCAAATGCTTTCCCTGCCATCTAAAATATTAAAAAAAATAAATAAATAAATAAAATTAAGATCAAAACACCCCACCTTCAAAAACAACGTATAGAATTTATGGCCAATCTAGACCCACAAGGTGCGCTGTCCTGGTAGTGGATGGAGACACTGGATGCTTGGCTTTTAAAGGAGATCTGTCACCAGAATTCACAATACAAACTGTATACATTATTAATTAGATCTCCTGCACCTGATGAGGCTGTTACACTTGCTGTGAAAATCCATGTCAGAATAGAGATATCGTCCCAATACTAAAATGAGTTCACCTAAAGCTTGAGCGCTCATGTGTCTAAGTGCAGCTTGTACCGAGCTGTGCGAGATCTCAGCAGCGGAGAGTAGGGATATTGAGGAGCTCTCTCTCAGTCTAGGTGGGCAGATATGATCAGAGTGTGTGTGCCAGCATCATAAAGTCTAACACCCATTTAATAACATGTCATACAGTTTGTATTGCGAGTTCGTCCTTCAGCAGCAAAGTCACTGCCTGAAGAACGGCACAATGCACAGGCTGAGAATTAAAGGGGTCAATGGGCTGAAATTTCCAGTAGTTGCAAGAAGAAACGTTGAAGGTGCGTGTTTTGCAGGAACCATGCCCCTCAGTCTTCCATATTGAGCTCAGTTATAATCAGGATTTGTGATGGTTTTTCCCTGAGCGACCCTCGCTGCCGCACCACACGTCACTGACGACAGGCACCCCACCCATGACAGATGATCGCAAGACCCCTTTAAGAACAAGTAAAAAAAATGTAGGTTTGGGAAAGAAGAGACGACCCCGTGTATAACGGTGCTAAAGGGTCACAGTGCATCCAGAGAAAAGGGAGGCTACGGCAGAAGCCGCTTATAATCAGCCCACAGTCCACGACCACCCACCTTCAGATCTCAGCAGCGACTCCGCAGCTCAGGAAGGTCACCGGGGCCTTTACAGGAAGCGCGATCAGTCATAGAGAGGGCATGGGAGAGAACGTCCTGCAGAGATACGGACTGCCACAGCGCCATCTGGTGTTGGAGGAGTGTATTACACGCTGCATTGACCCCTATTCACACCCAAGAGGTCTGTTATGGGAAGGGGGATTAGTGGTGCATGACTACTAGCAAGATCTTTCTACTATGTAGCCACATATTCATCAGTGTGTGAGGCTCCTGAATATATGATATTATATATAGTAATAATAGGCTCCATCAGCAGGTTACAGACAATCTCTATAAGCACATAATCTGCCAGCACAAGGCCACAGCTGTTCTGCTTCCTCCACTATTAGAATGCAGGCTGCCATGATAAGCACTTGTAATGCAGCGCTCCCTTTATGTGACTGCACACTGTCAGATCGTGACAGTACACATGCCCTGTGCAGGTGGGCGGTCACAGGACCAGCTTGTATGGAGTTTGCATACTTGCAGTCACAAGCCGACTATATTCCTACCACTTCTTTTATTTCTATTTTATTGAGAAAAGCCATTAGAGACTAGTCGGCATGTGACCGTCACCTGGAAAGGTCCATTCTTAGGCTGCCGTCACACTAGCAGTATTTGGTCAGTATTTTACCTCAGTATTTGTAAGCCAAAACCAGGAGTGGGTGATAAATGCAGAAGTGGTGCATATGTTTCTATTATACTTTTCCTCTAATTCTTCCACTCCTGGTTTTGGCTTACAAATACTGAGGTAAAATACTGACCAAATACTGCTAGTGTGACAGCAGCCTTAAAGTAATAAGTCTGGATGTGTAGCGCGCACTGGAGGCATTGGTGGTGTAGGGAACCGGCAGAGCTGGATATGCTGGACAGTATTTGGAGCAACGTGGAACAGCAGAGCTGGATATGCTGGACAGTATTAGGAGTAACGTGGAATAGCAGAGCTGGATATGTTGGAAAACATGAGGAACAGCGTGGAACAGCAGAGCTGAATATGCCAGACAGCAAGAGGAGCAACGTGGAACAGTAGAGCAGGATATGCCGGAAAGCAAGAAGAGCAACGTGGCATAGCAGGGCTGGATATGCTGGACAGCAAGAGGAGCAACATGGAACAACAGAGCTGGATGTGCTGGACAGTATTAGGAGCAACGTGGAATAGCAAAGCTAGATATGCTGGACAGCATGAGGAGCATCATGGAATAGAAGAGCTGGATGTGCTGGACAGCAAAAGAAGCAACGTGGAACAACCAAGGTGGATATGCTAGACAACATGAGGAGCAACTTGGGACAGCAGAGCTGAATATGCTGGACAGCAAGTGGAGCAGTATGGAACATCACAGCTGGATATGCTGGACAGCTTGAGAAGCAACATGGAACAGCAGAGCTGGATATATCAGACAGCAAGAGGAGCAACGTGGAACAGCAGAGCTGGATATGCGTATCCCCCTTACCTGATCTATCTATTATGGTAAACGGCACCACGCTCTCTCCCGCACCTGAAATCCGCTGCCTCAGGGTAACTATCGACTGTGCCCTGTCCTTCAAACCGCACGTCCAAACTGTTGCCACCTTCTGTCGCCTCGAACTCAAAAATATTGCCAGAATCCGTCCCTTCCCCAGCCCACAATCTACCAAAACGCTTGTGCATGCCCTCATCATCTCCCGCCTCAATTACAGCAACACCCTCCTCTATGGCCTCCCCGCTAACTCTCTTGCACCACTCCAGTCTGTCCTCAACTCTGCTGCCCGGCTAATCCACCTCTCTCCTCGCTACTCCCCTGTTTCTCCCCTCTGCAAATCCCTCCACTGGCTCCCAATTCCCCAACGAATCCAGTTCAAACTACTAACACTGATCTACAAAGCCATCCACAACATGTCCCTCCTTATATCTCTGAACTAATCTCCCAATATCTTCCCTCATGTAATCTTCAATCTTCCCAAGACCTCCTACTCTCCTCCACACTTATTCATTCCTCACACAACCGCCAATATTTCTCCCAAATATCCCTCATCCTCTGGAATTCCACGCCTCAACACGTCTGATTATCCACCACCCACGGATCCTTCAGATCAGGGGTGTCAAACTGCATTCCTCGAGGACTGCAAACAGGTCATGTTTTCAGGATTTCCTTGTACTGCACAGGTGATAATTTAATCACCTACACACATAATGATTGCAACACATTGTGCAATGCTAAGGAAATCTTGAAAACACGCATGGTTCGCGGCCCTCGAGGAATGCAGATTGACACCCCTGCTTCAGATGGAACCTGAAAACCCATCTCTTCAGGAAAGCCTACAGCTTGCAATAACCATTCTGCCGCCTCACCAACCACCCTAGCTGCCGCGGCCTCACCAACCACCAGAGCTGCTGCCTCACCAACCACCCGAGCTGCTGCCGCCTCACCAACCACCTGAGCTGCCGCTCACCAACCACCCGAGCTGCTGTGTTGCCACCTCTAGAGCTGCCACCTCACCAACCACCCGACCTGCCGCCTCATCACCTCCTGAGATGCAGCACCCCAACCTCCTGTCCCTTCCCCATTATCCCATAGAATGTAAGTCCGCAAGGACTGGGTCCTCTCCCCTCTGTACCAGTCTGTCATTGTAAGTTTGTTTACTGTTAACGATATCTATAATCCTGTGTGTAACCCCTTTCCCATGTACAGCACCATGGAATTAATGGTGCTATATAAATAAATAATAATAATAATATGCTGGACAGCATGAGGATAAATGTGGAACAGCAGAGCTAGATATATTGGACAGCGTGAGGAGAAACGTGGAACCGGAGAGCTGGATATGCTGGACAGCAAGAGGAGAAGCATGGAACATCAGAGCTGGATATGCTGGACAGCAAGAGGAGAAGCATGGAACAGCAGAGCTGGATATGCTGGACAGCAGGAGGAGAAGCATGGAACAGCAGAGCTGGATATGCTGGACAGCAGGAGGAGAAGCATGGAACAGCAGAGCTGGATATGCTGGACAGCAAGAGGAGAAGCATGGAACAGCAGAGCTGGATATGCTGGACAGCAGGAGGAGAAGCATGGAACAGCAGAGCTGGATATGCTGGACAGCATGAGGAACAGCGTGGGTCAACAGAGCTGAATATGCTAGACAGCATGAGGAGCAATGTGGAACAGCAGATTATAAATGCTGGATAGCAAGAGAAGCAGAGTGGAACAGCAGAACTGGATATGCTTAACAGCATGAGGAGCAGCAGAGCTCCATATGTTGGACAGCGCGAAAAGCAGCATGGAACTACTTTTCTCCAAAACTGATATTCTTATTTATCAGATCCAGCAGCTTCTGAGCCTACTCTATACGTCTGCACCTGTCCTATTTTGGGAAGGGGTTCATAATGATCCCAGCATCAGGCACAAGTGACCTTCCAAAAATGCTACTTTCCAGGAAGCTTTGATGGCCCACCTTGGTATATAAGAATATACCACCAATACCTCCAGAGCTTAGTTCCAGTGGATCAAAATCCACATAATTCCTAATTATATGTTGGACGACTCATACAGTTATTAGAGCAGTATTTTGTGACAAATGGATCATATGACCAACTGGAAATTATCAAGGTTCCTATTGGAAAGTTGTGAGAAATTGGTATAAAAAGTATGCAGGAAAATGTTAAGGCTATGTGCACACGTTGCGGATTTTGCTGCGGATCCGCAGTGGATCTGCAGCTGCGGGTCCGCAGCAGCTTTCCATGCGTTTACAGTACAATGTAAACCCATGGAAAAACAATCCGCAGTGCCCATGCTGCGGAAAAAAATGCGCGGAAATGCAGCGGGTTATATTCTGCAGCATGTCAATTCTTTGTGCAGATTCTGCAGCGGTTTAAACCTGCTCCATAATAGGAATCCGCAGGTGTAAAACCGCAGGTGGAATCCGCACAAAATCCGCGGTAAATCCGCAGGTAAAACGCAGTGCCTTTTACCTGCGGATTTCTAAAATCCGCTGCAGAAAAATCCACAGAGCTCCTTTCTACGTGTGCACATAGCCTAAGACTTTCCATTATATAGTACTTTAACGCTTTTGACGCTTCATGCAGAAGTCCCAATTTAAGACACATCTGTCCCATGATGATGATGAGGGCCCTTTATAATGTATGAAGCAGGTGGGTGTAATATTAGGCTTTGATCACAGAGTTTTTTTGGAGTAGGTCTGCTCAGGAAAAAAAAAAATATGAAATTCTCTTCCTATTAATTTCTACTTGCTGTTCAGTCTTGTATCTTCAGTCTTTTGAGCTTTTTCCTTCTGCTTCGGGTTCTGAAAAACACCTGGTGGGAAAAAAAAAGTGCATATCACTTATTTGAATCGTTTCCTGATAGAGAAAGCTGAAAATTAGGCATTGTCCAAGGAAAAGGCTGCAAAAGAAAAACCTGTGTACACAGAGGCTTACAAGTTCCCCTAGGAAAAAAAACAGACTGCTCAGAGAAGGGACAATAGCACCACCTTCTGGCATAATTACATATTAAAATATGACGGCCAATACTTCAAGTGCAATGCTCAAGGGACAGACAAACATGGATCAATAAGAAATTGCTGTCACTGGAGAGTGCATCTACACACTGCCATGCTAAGAGCTCTTTATTATACCAAGAAGGGACCCAGGATGGAGGTCATTGTAACAGGAAGGAGGTCAGGTTGGGAGACATACCAAAAAGGGGTCCAGGATGGGGGACCTTATACCAAGCAGGGGCACTTGATGGGGGACGTTGTAACAGAAAGGTGGTCAGGATGGGGGACATTATACCAACAAGGGGCCCAGGATCAAGGTCATTGTAACAGGAAGGAGGTCAGGTTGGGAGACATTATACCAAAAAGGGGCCCAGGATGGGGGACATTGTAACAGGAGAGTGGTCAGGATGGGGGGACATTATACCAAAAAGGGGTCCAGGATGGGGGACCTTATACCAGGAAGGTGGTCAGGATGGGGGACATCATACCAAAAAGGGGTCCAGGATGGGGGACATTGTAACAGGAAGGTGGTCAGGATGGGGGCACATAATACCAAAAAGGGGCCCAGGATGGGGGACATTATACCAGGAAGTGGCTCAATCCTAATATTATTATTACATCCAAGAAGTCATCCTCCAGTGGCATCAGAATGGAAATCAGCCATAAAATGAGTGTCCATGCTCAAAGTAATGTGGTGATAGAGCAATTATTAAAAGGAAGACACCTTCCCTTTTGTGCCCACTGGCAACAATGGAAAAGGAACTGAGATTTTTTTTCTTTTTGGAACTGAGTGTAGTCATAAGGAATGGTCTAAAATGAGCATGTTATGTTTCTCAATAGCAGTAGATGTCACTTGGTGCTTGATAGACAGAAGTACAAAGTTGTAGAAATGTTCCTGTTCTTGGCCCCTATAATTACTTTCCTGGTTAGATGTCCCAGAATAGTCACAGATTTTCGTGAGGTGCGATGCAGGAACCACAGTATAGTCAGTAATGGAGCCAGGAGCTGGCAGTAAAAAAAAAATTGGTCACATTGGGATATATAAAGAGAGGAAAGGCCAATGGTCAGAACATCCGGTGCCAGGCAACAAATCCAAGGATTGTGACAAAAGCTGAATCCACATGCTAAGGTCAAAAACAGAGTACGTATCAAATCGAAAATAGCAAGAGCCACACTAACATGTGTGAAACAGTTGGTGTGAATAAGACTACTAATAGATCACAGACTGCACATGAGTCAACAGTGTGATGCAGCAGCAAAAAAGGCAAATACAGTTCTAAGATTTATTAGGAGAAGCATAGAGTTTAGATCACGTGGGGTAATTATCCCCCTCTACTACTTTTTGGCCAGGCCTGATCTAAAATACTGTGTCCAGTTCTGGGCACCACATTTAAAAAAATATATTGAAAAACTGGAGCAAGTTCAGAGAAGAGCAACCAGGATGGTGAGCGGATGGTAAAGTATGTCCTATGAGGAATGGTTACAGGATCTGGGAATGTTTAGCTTGCAAAAAAGAAGACCAAGAGGAGACTTAACCCTTTCCCGACCTGTGACACAGCGTATGCATCATGAAAGTCGCTGCCAATCCGACCTGTAACACATATGCTGTGTCTCAGAATGATCGCTGTTGTGAATTCTGTTGTCGGGCTCCCTCCTGTGGTCATGAATAGTACTTCGGCTGGTTCTGTCCATGGACTTCCTCTGGTGGGTGTTTCTGAGTTTCCTTCCTCAGGTGACGAGGTTAATTCGTTAGCTGGCTGCTCTATTTAACTCCACTTAGATCTTTGCTTCATGCCACCTGTCAATGTTCCAGTATTGGTCTGTTCACTCCTGGATCGTTCTTGTGACCTGTCTTCCCAACAGAAGCTAAGTTTCAGCTTGTATTTCTTTGGTTTGCTATTTTTCTGTCCAGCTTGCTATTTTCATTGTTGTCTTGCTTGCTGGAAGCTCTGGGACGCAGAGGGAGCGCCTCCGCACCGTGAGTCGGTGCGGAGGGTCTTTTTGCGCCCTCTGCGTGGTCTTTTTGTAGGTTTTTGTGCTGACCGCAAAGTAACCTTTCCTATCCTCGGTCTGTTCAGTAAGTCGGGCCTCACTTTGCTAAATCTATTTCATCTCTGTGTTTGTATTTTCATCTTTACTTACAGTCATTATATGTGGGGGGGCTGCCTTTTCCTTTGGGGAATTTCTCTGAGGCAAGGTAGGCTTTATTTTTCTATCTTCAGGGCTAGCTAGTTCCTTAGGCTGTGACGAGTTGCATAGGGAGCGTTAGGAGCAATCCACGGCTATTTCTAGTGTGTTTGATAGGATTAGGGATTGCGGTCAGCAGATTTCCCACGTCCCAGAGCTCGTCCTATATTATCAGTAACTATCAGGTCATTCCGTGTGCTCTTAACCACCAGGTCCATTATTGTCCTGACCACCAGGTCATAACAGTACAGGTGGCCCAAAGTACTAATGCATCTCAATAGAGGGATAAGAGAAGTTCTGAGACCATTTTTTTTTCTTTGCAGTGTGTGTTGTCTCTCTTTTCCCCTTTACCTCTGGGTGGTTCAGGACACAGGTGTAAACATGGACATTCAAGGTCTGTCCTCTTGGATGGATAATCTCACTACAAGGGTACAAAACATTCAAGATTTTGTGGTTCAGAATCCGATGTCAGAGCCTAGGATTCCAATTCCTGATTTGTTTTTTGGTGATAGATCTAAGTTCTTGAATTTCAAAAATAATTGTAAATTGTTTCTTGCCTTGAAACCTCGCTCCTCAGGTGACCCTGTTCAACAAGTAAAGATCATTATTTCTTTGTTACGTGGTGACCCTCAAGACTGGGCATTTTCCCTTGCGCCAGGGGATCCGGCATTGCGTGATGTTGATGCGTTTTTCCTGGCGCTTGGATTGCTTTATGACGAACCTAATTCAGTGGATCAGGCAGAGAAAATATTGCTGGCTCTGTGTCAGGGTCAGGATGAAGCGGAGATATATTGTCAGAAGTTTAGAAAGTGGTCTGTGCTCACTCAGTGGAATGAATGTGCCCTGGCAGCAATCTTCAGAAAGGGTCTCTCTGAAGCCCTTAAGGATGTCATGGTGGGATTTCCCATGCCTGCTGGTCTGAATGAGTCTATGTCTTTGGCCATTCAGATCGATCGACGCTTGCATGAGCGTAAAGCTGTGCACCATTTGGCGGTACTATCTGAGCATGGGCCTGAGCCTATGCAGTGTGATAGGACTTTGACCAGAGCTGAACGGCAAGAACACAGACGTCGGAATGGGCTATGTTTTTACTGTGGTGATTCCACTCATGCTATCTCCGATTGTCCTAAGCGCACTAAGCGGTTCGCTAGGTCTGCCACCATTGGTACGGTACAGTCTAAATTTCTATTGTCCGTTACTCTGATTTGCTCTTTGTCATCGTATTCTGTTATGGCATTTGTGGATTCAGGCGCTGCCCTGAATTTGATGGACTTGGAGTATGCTAGGCGCTGTGGGTTTTTCTTGGAGCCCTTGCAGTATCCTATTCCATTGAGAGGAATTGATGCTACGCCTTTGGCCAAGAATAAGCCTCAGTACTGGACCCAATTGACCATATGCATGGCTCCTGCACATCAGGAGGATATCCGCTTTCTGGTGTTGCATAATCTGCATGATGTGGTTGTTTGGGGGTTGCCATGGCTACAGGTTCATAATCCAGTATTGGACTGGAAATCTATGTCTGTGTCCAGCTGGGGTTACCAGGGGGTACATGGTGATGTTCCATTTTTGTCTATTTCATCTTCCACTCCTTCTGAAGTTCCAGAGTTTTTGTCGGATTATCGGGATGTATTTGATGAGCCCAAAGCCAGTGCCCTACCTCCTCATAGGGATTGCGATTGTGCAATTAATTTGATTCCTGGTAGTAAGTTTCCTAAGGGCCGATTGTTCAATTTATCTGTGCCAGAACACGCCGCTATGCGGAGTTATATAAAGGAATCCTTGGAGAAAGGCCATATTCGCCCGTCGTCATCACCGTTAGGAGCAGGATTCTTTTTTGTGGACAAGAAGGATGGTTCTTTGAGACCTTGTATTGATTACCGCCTTCTTAATAAAATTACAGTCAAATTTCAGTATCCTTTGCCGTTGCTGTCTGATTTGTTTGCTCGTATTAAAGGGGCTAGTTGGTTCACCAAGATAGATCTTCGAGGGGCGTATAATCTTGTGCGTATTAAACAAGGCGATGAATGGAAAACAGCATTTAATACGCCCGAGGGCCATTTTGAGTACCTGGTTATGCCATTCGGGCTTTCCAATGCTCCATCAGTATTTCAGTCCTTTATGCATGACATCTTCCGAGAGTACCTGGATAAATTCCTGATTGTGTATTTGGATGATATTTTGGTCTTTTCGGATGATTGGGAGTCTCATGTGAAGCAGGTCAGAATGGTGTTCCAGGTCCTTCGTGCGAATTCCTTGTTTGTGAAGGGGTCAAAGTGTCTCTATGGAGTTCAGAAGGTTTCATTTTTGGGGTTCATTTTTTCCCCTTCTACTATCGAGATGGACCCTGTTAAAGTCCAGGCCATTTACGATTGGACTCAGCCGACATCTGTGAAGAGCCTGCAAAAGTTCCTGGGCTTTGCTAATTTTTATCGGCGCTTCATCGCTAATTTTTCTACTGTTGCTAAACCGTTGACTGATTTGACCAAGAAGGGTGCTGATGTGGTCAATTGGTCTTCTGCAGCTGTAGAGGCTTTTCAGGAGTTGAAGCGTCGTTTTTCTTCTGCCCCTGTGTTGTGCCAGCCAGATGTTTCGCTCCCGTTTCAGGTTGAGGTTGATGCTTCTGAGATTGGAGCAGGGGCTGTTTTGTCGCAAAGAAGTTCTGATGGCTCGGTGATGAAGCCATGTGCTTTCTTTTCTAGAAAGTTTTCGCCTGCTGAGCGTAATTATGATGTTGGTAATCGTGAGTTGTTGGCCATGAAGTGGGCATTCGAGGAGTGGCGTCATTGGCTTGAAGGAGCCAAGCATCGCGTGGTGGTCTTGACAGATCACAAGAATTTGACTTATCTTGAGTCTGCCAAACGGTTGAATCCGAGACAGGCTCGATGGTCGTTATTTTTCTCCCGTTTTGATTTTGTGGTTTCGTACCTTCCGGGCTCTAAGAATGTGAAGGCTGATGCCCTGTCAAGGAGTTTTGTGCCTGACTCTCCGGGTGTTCCTGAGCCGGCGGGTATTCTCAAAGAGGGGGTAATTTTGTCTGCCATCTCCTCTGATTTGCGGCGGGTGCTGCAAAAATTTCAGGCTGATAGACCTGACCGTTGCCCAGCGGAGAAACTGTTTGTCCCTGATAGATGGACTAGTAGAGTCATCTCTGAGATTCATTGTTCAGTGTTGGCTGGGCATCCTGGAATCTTTGGTACCAGAGATTTGGTGGCTAGATCCTTTTGGTGGCCGTCTTTGTCACGGGATGTGCGTTCTTTTGTGCAGTCCTGTGGGACTTGTGCTCGGGCTAAGCCCTGCTGTTCTCGTGCCAGTGGGTTGCTTTTGCCCTTGCCGGTCCCGAAGAGGACCTGGACGCATATTTCTATGGATTTTATTTCGGATCTCCCCGTCTCTCAAAAGATGTCGGTCATTTGGGTGGTTTGTGATCGCTTTTCTAAGATGGTCCATTTAGTACCCTTGTCTAAATTGCCTTCCTCCTCTGATTTGGTGCCATTATTTTTCCAGCATGTGATTCGTTTACATGGTATCCCGGAGAACATCGTTTCTGACAGAGGTTCCCAGTTTGTTTCGAGGTTTTGGCGATCCTTTTGTGCAAGGATGGGCATTGATTTGTCTTTTTCCTCGGCTTTCCATCCTCAGACAAATGGCCAAACCGAACGAACTAATCAAACTTTGGAAACATATCTGAGATGCTTTGTTTCTGCTGATCAGGATGATTGGGTGTCCTTTTTGCCGTTGGCTGAGTTCGCCCTTAATAATCGGGCCAGCTCGGCTACTTTGGTTTCGCCGTTTTTCTGCAATTCTGGTTTCCATCCGCGTTTCTCTTCAGGGCAGGTTGAGTCTTCGGACTGTCCTGGTGTAGATACTGTGGTGGATAGGTTGCAGCAGATTTGGACTCATGTGGTGGACAATTTGACATTGTCCCAGGAGAAGGCTCAACGTTTCGCTAACCGCCAGCGCTGTGTGGGTCCCCGACTTCGTGTTGGGGATTTGGTTTGGTTGTCGCCTCGTTATGTTCCTATGAAGGTTTCCTCTCTTAAGTTTAAGCCTCGTTTCATTGGTCCGTATAAGATTTCTGAGGTCATCAATCCTGTGTCATTTCGTTTGGCCCTTCCTGCTTCTTTTGCCATCCATAATGTGTTCCATAGGTCGTTGCGGAGATACGTGGCGCCTGTGGTTCCATCCGTTGATCCTCCTGCCCCCGTGTTGGTTGAGGGGGAGTTGGAGTATGTGGTGGAGAAGATTTTGGATTCTCGTATTTCGAGACGGTAAGGTTATGGTCAGGAGGATAATTCCTGGGTTTTTGCCTCTGATGTTCATGCTGCCGATCTGGTTCGTGCCTTTCATTTGGCTCATCCTGGTCGGCCTGGGGGCTCTGGTGAGGGTTCGGTGACCCCTCCTCAAGGGGGGGGTACTGTTGTGAATTCTGTTGTTGGACTCCCTCCTGTGGTCATGAATGGTACTTCGGCTGGTTCTGTCCATGGACTTCCTCTGGTGGGTGTTTCTGAGTTTCCTTCCTCAGGTGACGAGGTTAATTCGTTAGCTGGCTGCTCTATTTAGCTCCACTTAGATCTTTGCTCCATGCCACCTGTCAATGTTCCCGTATTGGTCTGTTCACTCCTGGATCGTTCTTGTGACCTGTCTTCCCAACAGAAGCTAAGTTTCAGCTTGTATTTCTTTGGTTTGCTATTTTTCTGTCCAGCTTGCTATTTTCATTGTTGTCTTGCTTGCTGGAAGCTCTGGGACGCAGAGGGAGCGCCTCCGCACCGTGAGTCGGTGCGGAGGGTCTTTTTGCGCCCTCTGCGTGGTCTTTTTGTAGGTTTTTGTGCTGACCGCAAAGTAACCTTTCCTATCCTCGGTCTGTTCAGTAAGTCGGGCCTCACTTTGCTAAATCTATTTAATCTCTGTGTTTGTATTTTCATTTTTACTCACAGTCATTATATGTGGGGGGCTGCCTTTTCCTTTGGGGAATTTCTCTGAGGCAAGGTAGGCTTTATTTTTCTATCTTCAGGGCTAGCTAGTTCCTTAGGCTGTGATGAGTTGCATAGGGAGCGTTAGGAGCAATCCACGGCTATTTCTAGTGTGTTTGATAGGATTAGGGATTGCGGTCAGCAGAGTTCCCACGTCCCAGAGCTCGTCCTATATTATCAGTAACTATCAGATCATTCCGTGTGCTCTTAACCACCAGGTCCATTATTGTCCTGACCACCAGGTCATAACAGATCGCGTCCCTGCAGATCGGGTGAAAGGGTTAACTCCAATTTCACCCGATCTGCAGGGACAGGGGGAGTGGTAGTACAGCCCAAGGGGGGTGGCTTCACCCCCCAGTGGCTGTGATCGCTCTGATTGGCTGTTGAATGTGAAACTGCTAGAGCGATTTGTAATATTTCACCTATTAAAACTGGTGAAATATTACAATCCAGCCATGGCCGATGCTGCAATATCATCGGCCATGACTGGAAACACTGGTCTGCCCCCCCCCCCCCGCCACCGATCTCCCCCCCCAGTCCCCCGATCAGTCCTGTACACAGCTCTGCTCCCCTCCGTCCTCCTGTCCGCTCCCCCCGTGCTCTTGTCCGCGCCCCCCCCGTGCTCCAATCCCACCCCTGTGCTCCAATCCACCCCCCCTGCACTCCGATCCACCCCCCGGTGCTCCAATCGACCCCCCCGATGCTCAAATCCACCCCCCCGTGCTCCGATCCACCCCCCGTGCTCCGATCCACCCCCCCGTGCTCTGATCCACCCCCATGCTCCGATCCACCCCCCCCGTGCTCCCACCCCCACCCCATCATACCTACCGAGCCTCCCGGGGTCCGTCCGTCTTCTCCATGGGCGCCGCCATCTTCCAAAATGGCGGGCGCATGCGCAGTGCGCCCGCCGAATCTGCCGGCCGGCAAATTCGTTTCAAGTGCATTTTGATCACTGTGATAGGTTTTATCACAGTGATCAAAATAATAAAAATACTAAATTACCCCCCCCCCTTTGTCACCCCCATAGGTAGGGACAATAATAAAATAAATAATTTTTTTTTTCTTCCACTAAGGTTGGGGTAAGAACTAGGGTTAGGGTTTTAGGGTTAAGGTTAGGGTTTCAGTATGTGCACACGTATTCTGGTCCTCTGCGGATTTTTCCGCAGCGGATTTGATAAACCCGCAGTGCTAAACCGCTGCGGATTTATCGTGGATTTACCGCGGTTTTTCTGCGCATTTTGCTGCGGTTTTACAACTGCAGTTTACTATTGGAGCAGTTGTAAAACCGCTGCGGAATCCGCAGAAAGACGTGACATGCTGCGGAATGTAAACCCCTGCGTTTCCGTGCAGTTTTCATGGGAAACTGCTACGAATCCGCAGCGTTTTCCGCAGTGTGTGCACATACCTTTAGAATTAGGCTATGTGCACACTGTGCGGATTTGGCTGCGGATCCGCAGCGGATTGGCCGCTGCGGATTCTCAGCAGTGTTCCATCAGGTTTACAGTACCAAGTACAAACAAATCCGCTGTGCCCATGGTGCGGAAAATACCGCGCGGAAACGCTGCGTTGTATTTTCCACAGCAGGTCAATTCTTTGTGCGGATTCCGCAGCGTTTTACACCTGTTCCTCAATAGGAATCCGCAGGTGAAATCTGCACAAAAAACACTGGAAATCCGCAGTAAATCCACAGGTAAAACGCAGTGCCTTTTACCCACGGATTTTTCAAAAATGGTGCTGAAAAATCTCACACGAATCCGCAACGTGGGCACATAGCCTTAGGGTTAGGGTTGGAATTAGGGTTGTGGTTAGGGTTGTGATTAGGGTTAAGGCTACAGTTGGGATTAGGGTTAGGGGTGTGTTGGGGTTAGTGTTGGAGGTAGAATTGAGGGGTTTCCACTGTTTAGGCACATCAGGGGTCTCCAAACGCAACATGGCGCCACCATTGATTCCAGCCAATCTTGTATTAAAAAAGTCAAATGGTGCTCCCTCACTTCCGAGCCCCGACGTGCGCCCAAACAGTGGTTTACCCCCACATATGGGGCACCAGCATACTCAGGACAAACTGTGCAACAATTATTGCGGCACAATTTCTCCTGTTACCCTTGTGAAAATAAAAAATTGCTTGCTAAAACATCATTTTTGACGAAAGAAAAATGATTTTTTATTTTCACGGCTCTGCGTTGTAAACGTCTGTGCAGCACTTGGGGGTTCAAAGTGCTCACCACATATCTAGATAAGTTCCTTGGAGGGTCTAGTTTCCAAAGAGGGGTCACTTGTAGGGGGTTTCTACTGTTTAGCACACCAGGGGCTCTGCAAACGCAATGTGATGCCCGCAGACCATTCCATCAAAGTCTGCATTTCAAAAGTCACTACTTCCCTTCTGAGCCCCGGCATGTGCCCAAACAGTGGTTTACCCCCTCACATGGGGTATCGGCGTACTCAGGAGAAACTGGACAACAACTTTTGGGGTCCAATTTCTCCTGTAACCCTTTGGAAAATAAAAAACTCTGGGCTAAAAAATTGGTCAACACACATCTAGATAAGTTCCTTTCAGGGTCTAGTTTCTAAAATGTGGTCACTTGTGTGGGGTTTCTACTGTTTAGCCACATCAGGGTCTCTGCAAACGCAACGTGACGCCCACAGAGCATTCCATCAAAGTCTGCATTTCAAAACGTCACTACTTCACTTCCGAGCCCCGGCATGTGCCCAAACAGTGGTTTACCCCCAGAAATGGGGTATCACCGTACTCAGGAAAAACTGGACAACAACTATGGGGGTCAAATTTCTCCTGTTACCCTTGGGAAAATTAAAAAATTCTGGGCTAAAAAATTATTGTTGAGAAAAGAAAACTTATTTATTATTTTCACGGCTCTGCGTTATAAACTTCTGTGAAGCACTTTGGGGTTCAAAGTGCTCACCACACATCTAGATAAGTTCCTTTGGGGGTCCAGTTTCCAAAATGGGGTCAATTGTGGGGAGTTTCTACTGTTTAGGCACATCAGGGGCTCTGCAAACGCAACGTGACGCCCGCAGAGCATTCCATCAAAGTCTGCATTTCAAAACATCACTACTTCCCTTCCAAACCCCGACGTGTGCCCAAACAGTGGTTTACCCCCACGTATGGGGTATCAGCGTACTCAGGAGAAACTAGACAACAACTTTTGGGGTCAAATAAAAAATTGCGGGCTAAAAAATCATTTTTGAGAAAATAAATTTTTCTTTTATTTTCATGGCTCTGCGTTATAAACTTCTGTGAAGCACTAGGGGGTTCAAAGTGCTCACCACACATCTAGATTAGTTCCTTTGGGGGTCTAGTTTCCAAAATTGGGTCATTTGTGGGGGATCTGCAATGTTTAGGCACACAGGGGCTCTCCAAACGCGACATGGTGTCCGCTAATGATTGGAGCTAATTTTCCATTTAAAAAGCCAAATGGCGTGCCTTCCCTTCCGAGACCTGCCTTGCGCCCAAACAGTGGTTTACCCCCACATATGAGGTATCACTGTACTCAGGACAAACTGGACAACAACATTTGGCGTCCAATTTCTCCTATTACCCTTGGCAAAATAGAAAATTCCAGGCTAAAAAATCATTTTTGAGGAAAGAAAAATTATTTTTTATTTTCATGGCTCTGCGTTATAAACTTCTGTGAAGCATCTGGGGGTTTAAAGTGCTCAATATGCATCTAGATAAGATAAGGGAAGGAGCGCCATTTGACTTTTTGAATGAAAAATTATCTCCATCGTTAGCGGACACCATGTCGCGTTTGGAAAGCTCCTGTGTGCCTAAACATTGGCGCTCCCCCACAAGTGACCCCATTTTGGAAACTAGACCCCCCAAGGAACTTAATTAGATGCCTAGTGAGCACTTTAAAACCTCAGGTGCTTCACAAATTGATCTGTAAAAATGAAAAAGTAATTTTTTTTCACAAAAAAATTCTTTTCGCCTCAATTTTTTTCATTATCACATGGGCAATAGGATAAAATGGATCATAAAATTTGTTGGGCAATTTCTCCCGAGTACGCCGATACCTCATGTGTGGGGGTAAACCACTGTTTGGGCACTCGGCAGGGCTCGGAAGGGAAGGCGCGCCATTTGACTTTTTGAATGGAAAATTAGCTCCAATTGTTAGCGGACACCATGTCGCGTTTGGAGAGCCCCTGTGTGCCTAAACATTGGAGCTCCCCCACAATTGACCCCATTTTGGAAACTAGACCCCCCAAGGAACTTATCTAGATGCATATTGAGCACTTTAAACCCCCAGGTACTTCACAGAAGTTTATAACGCAGAGCCATGAAAATAAAAAATAATTTTTCTTTCCTCAAAAATGATTTTTTAGCCTGGAATTTCCTATTTTGCCAAGGGTAATAGGAGAAATTGGACCCCAAATGTTGTTGTCCAGTTTGTCCTGAGTACGCTGATACCCCATATGTGGGGGTAAACCACTGTTTGGGCGCACGGCAGGGCTCGGAAGGGAAGGCACGTCATTTGGCTTTTTAAATGGAAAATTAGCTCCAATCATTAGCGGACACCATGTCACGTTTGGAGAGCCCCTGTGTGCCTAAACATTGGAGATCCCCCAGAAATGACCCCATTTTGGAAACTAGTCCACCAAAGGAACTAATCTAGATGTGTGGTGAGCACTTTGAACCCCCAAGTGCTTCACAGAAGTTTATAACGCAGAGCCATGAAAATTAAAAAAAAAAATTATTTTCTCAAAAATGATCTTTTAGCCTGCAATTTTTTATTTTCCCAAGGGTAACAGGAGAAATTTTACCCCAAAATTTGTTGTCCAGTTTCTCCTGAGTACGCTGATACCCCATATGTGGGGGTAAACCACTGTTTGGGCACATGCCGGGGCTCGGAAGTGAAGTAGTGACGTTTTGAAATGCAGACTTTGATGGAATGCTCTGTGGGCGTCACGTTGCGTTTGCAGAGACCCTGATGTGGCTTAACAGTAGAAACCCCCCACAAGTGACCCCATTTTGGAAACTAGACCCCGAAAGGAACTTACCTAGATGTGTGGTGAGCACTTTGAACCCCCAAGTGCTTCACAGAAGTTTATAATGCAGAGCCGTGAAAATAATAAATATGTTTTCTTTCCTCAAAAATAATTATTTAGCCCAGAATTTTTTAATTTTCCCAAGGGTAACAGGAGAAATTTGACCCCAATATTTGTTGTCCAGTTTCTCCTGAGTACGGTGATACCCCATATGTGGGGGTAAACTACTGTTTGGGCACATGCCAGGGCTCGGAATTGAAGTAGTGACGTTTTGAAATGCAGACTTTGATGGAATGCTCTGCGGGCGTCACGTTGCGTTTGCAGAGCCCCTGATGTGGCTAAACAGTAGAAACCCCCCACAAGTGACCCCATTTTGGAAACTAGACCCCGAAAGGAACTTATCTAGATGTGTGGTGTGCACTTTGAACCCCCAAGTGCTTCAAAGAAGTATATAATGCAGAGCCGTGAAAATAATAAATACGTTTTCTTTCCTCAAAAATAATTATTTAGCCCAGAATTTTTTATTTTCCCAAGGGTTACAGGAGAAATTGGACCCCAAAAGTTGTTGTTCAGTTTCTCCTGAGTACGCTGATACCCCATGTGTGGAGGTAAACCACTGTTTGGGCACACGTCGGGGCTCAGAAGGGAAGTAGTGACTTTTGAAATGCAGACTTTGATGGAATGGTCTGCGGGCGTCACGTTGCGTTTGCAGAGCCCCTGGTGTGCCTAAACAGTAGAAACCCCCCACAAGTGACCCCATTTTAGAAACTAGACCCCCCAAGGAACTTATCTAGATATGTGGTGAGCACTTTGAACCCCCAAGGGCTTCACAGACGTTTACAACGTAGAGCCGTGAAAATAATAAATCATTTTTCTTTCCTCAAAAATGATGTTTTAGCAAGCAATTTTTTATTTTCACAAGGGTAACAGGAGAAATTGGACCCCAGTAATTGTTGCGCAGTTTATCCTGAGTATGCTGGTACCCCATATGTGGGGGTAAACCACTGTTTGGGCACACGTCAGGGCTCGGAATTGAGGGAGCACCATTTGACTTTTTGAAGACGAGATTGGCTGGAATCAATGGTGGCGCCATGTTGCGTTTGGAGACCCCTGATGTGCCTAAACACTGGTAACCCCTCAATTCTACCTCCAACACTAACCCCAACACACCCCTAACCCTAATCCCAACTGTAGCCATAACCCTAATCACAACCCTAACCCCAACACACCCCTAACCACAACCCTAACCCCAACACACCCCTAACCCTAACCACAACCCTAATTCCAACCCTAACCCTAACCACAACCCTAATTCCAATTGTAGCCATAACCCTAATCACAGCCCTAACCCTAACCCCAACACATCCCTAACCCTAATCCCAACTGTAGCCATAACCCTAATCACAGCCCTAACCCTAACCCCAACACACCCCTAACCCTAATCCCAACTGTAGCCATAACCCTAATCACAACCCTAACCACAACACACCCCTAACCACAACCCTAATTCCAACCCTAACCCTAAGGTTATGTGCCCACGTTGCGGATTCGTGTGAGATTTTTCAGCGTCATTTTTTAAAAATCCGCAGGTAAAAGGCACTGCGTTTTACCTGCGGATTTTCCGCGGATTTCCAGTGTTTTTTTGTGCGGATTTCACCTGCGGATTCCTATTGAGGAACAGGTGTAAAACGCTGCGGAATCCGCACAAAGAATTGACATGCTGCGGAAAATACAACGCAGCGTTTCCGTGCGGTATTTTCCGCACCATGGTCACAGCGGATTTGGTTTCCATATGTTTACATGGTACTGTACACCTGATGGAACACTGCTGCGAATACGCAGCGGCCAATCCACTGCGGATCCGCAGCCAAATCCGCACCGTGTGCACATGGCCTAATTCTAAAGGTATGTGCACACGCTGCGGAAAATGCTGCGGATCCGCAGCAGTTTCCCATGAGTTTACAGTTCAATGTAAACCTATGGGAAACAAAAATCGCTGTACACACGCTGCGGAAAAACTGCACGGAAACGCAGCGGTTTACATTCCGCAGCATGTCACTTCTTTGTGCGGATTCCGCAGCGGTTTTACAACTGCTCAAATAGAAAATCGCAGTTGTAAAACCGCAGTGAAATGCGCAGAAAAAACGCGGTAAATCCGCCATAAATCCGCAGCGGTTTAGCACTGCGGATTTATCAAATCCGCAGCGGAAAAATCCGCAGAGGACCAGAATACGTGTGCACATACCGAAACCCTAACCCTACCCCTAACCCTACCCCTAGCCCTAACCCTACCCCTAACCCTACCCCTAACCCTACCCCTAACCCTAGCCCTAACCCTAGCCCTAACCCTAGCCCTAACCCTACCCCTAACCCTAGCCCTATCCCTAACCCTACCCCTAACCCTAACCCTAGCCCTACCCCTAACCCTACCCCTAACCCTACCCCTAACCCTAGCCCTAACCCTAGCCCTAACCCTACCCCTAACTCTAGCCCTAACCCTAGCCCTACTCCTAACCCTACCCCTAACCCTAGCCCTAACCCTAACCCTACCCCTAACCCTAACCCTACTCCTAACCCTAACCCTATTCTAACATTAGTGGAAAAAAAAATTCTTTATTTTTTTATTGTCCCTACCTATGAGGGTGACAAAGGGGGGGGTCATTTATTATTTTTTTTTTATTTTGATCACTGAGATAGATTATATCTCAGTGATCAAAATGCACTTTGGAACGAATCTGCCGGCCGGCAGATTCGGCGGGCGCACTACGCATGCGCCCGCCATTTTGGAAGATGGCGGCGCCCGGGGAGAAGACGGACGGACCCCGGCAGGATCGGTAAGTATGATAGGGTGGGGGGGGAGCACGGGGGGGGGGGGGTATCGGAGCATGGGGGGGTGAATCGGAGCACGGGAGGGGTGGAACGGAGCACGGGGGGGTGGAACGGAGCACGGGGGGGGTGGAACGGAGCACGGGGGGTGGAACGGAGCACGGGGGGGTGGATCGGAGTGCAGGGGGGGTGATTGGAGCACGGGGGGGTGATTGGAGCACGGGGGTGAGCGGACAAGAGCACGGGGGGGAGCGGAGCACAGGACGGAGGGGAGCGGGGCGGTGTACCGGACAGATCGGTGGGCTGGGGGGGCGATCGGTGGGGTGGGGTGGGGGCACATTAGTATTTCCAGCCATGGCCCATGATATTGCGGCATCGGCCATGGCTGGATTGTAATATTTCACCCGTTATAATAGGTGAAATATTACAAATCGCTCTGATTGGCAGTTTCACCTTCAACAGCCAATCAGAGCGATCGTAGCCACGAGGGGGTGAAGCCACCCCCCCTGGGCTAAACTACCACTCCCCCTGTCCCTGCAGATCGGGTGAAATGGGAGTTAACCCTTTCACCCGATCTGCAGGGACGCGATCTTTCCATGACGCCACATAGGCGTCACAGGTCGGATTGGCACCGACTTTCATGACGCCTACGTGGCGTCAAAGGTCGGGAAGGGGTTAAAAAATAAATTGCGCAATTTTCCAATACCGGTATCGTTTCCATTTTTGGTGATCTTTGGTCAAGTGAGGGCTTATTTTTGCGTGCTGAGCTGGGGTTTTTAATGATACCATTTTGGTGCAGATACGTTCTTTTGATCGCCCGTTATTACATTATAATACAATGTCGCGATGACCAAAAAAACGTAATTTTGGCCTTTTGATTTTTTTCTCGCTACGCTGTTTAGCAATCAGGTTAATGCTTTTTTATTGATAGATCGGAAGATTCTGAACGCGGCGATACCAAATATGTGTAGGTTTGATTTTTTTATTGTTTTATTTTGATTGGGGCGGATGGGGGGTGATTTGAACTTTCATTTTTTTATTTATTTTTTTATATTTTTAAACACTTTTTTTTTAATTTTGGTATGCTTCAATAGCCTTCATAGGAGGCTAGAAGCTGCCACAACTCGATCACCTCTGCTACATAGAGGTGATGCACAGATCACCTATATGCAGCAGAATTACAGCATTGCTATGAGCGCCGACCACAGGGTGGCGATCATAGTAACCTGCCATCAACAACCATAGAGGTCTGGAGGAGACCTCTGGTTGTGATGACAACGCAACGATGACCCCCGATCACGTAACGGGGGTCAGCGGTGCGCGTACTTTCGGCCGCGGGGCCGGCAGCACTTGTTAAATGCTGCTGTCAGAGTTTGACAGCAGCATTTAGCTAGTTAATGGGTGCGAGCGGATCACGATTCCACTCGCGCCCATTGCGGGCACATGTCAGCTGTTGAAAACATGACATGTCGCGGCTTTGTGGTGGGCTCACTCCAGGAGCCCACCTCAAATAGGGGGATACTACCAGCTGACGTACTATTCCGTCTGCTTGCAGAAAGGGGTTAAAATCTGTTGCCGTGCGGTAGATTCCTCCCACACGGCAACAGTTAACAGTCGTCAGCCAATCACAGGCAGGCAACTTATATCCGCGCGCATGTCGCCGAGTATGATACCACCGTCATACGCCAGAACGAATGTCCGCACCTCAGATGAATCCTAGCAGAGGACACCGCTGGACCTTGGCCAGGTTTTTTTTTGCAAAGCTGCACTATGGGGCGCTTTATGCTACTATGTGGGTGTATTGTACTACTATGGGGGTACATTATAATCCTATAGGGGTGCATTATACTCCTTTAGGGGTGCATTATACTACTATGGGGCACATTATACTACTATGGGTTGCATTATACTACTATGGGAGTGCATTATACTACTATGGGGCACATTATACTACTATGGGGTTGCATTATACTACTATGGGGTTGCATTATACTACTATAGGGGTGCATTATACTACTGTGGGGGTATATTGTACTACTATGGGGGTTGAATTATACTGCTATTGGTTGAATTATACTCCTTTAGGGGTGCGTTATACTAATATGGGTCTCATTATACCACTATGTGGTGCATTATACTACTATGGGGTGCATTATACTACTATAAGAATTCATTATGCTACTATGGGGGTGTATTATAATACTATAGGGGTGCATTATACTGCTATGGAGGTGCATTATACTACTATTGGGGTGCATTGTACTTATATGAGGGTGCTGTATAGTCCTATAGGGGTGCATTATACTGCTATGGGGGTGCTGTATGGTCCTATAGGGGTGCATGATACTGCTATGAGGGTGCATTACACTCATATAGGGGTGCATTATACTACTATAGGGGTGCATTATAGTACCATGGGGAAGCATTATACTACTATAGGAATGCATTAAACTCCTATGGGGTGCATTATGCTGCTATGGGAGTGCATTATACTCCTATAGGGGTGCATTATATTCCTATTGGGGTGCATTATACTACTATGGGGGTGCATTATACTGCCATGGTGTCACGATCCATGTTTGGATCTGTGGCAGATCTGGTTTCCTTCAGATTAAAACCTTTTTTCCTTTCAGGTCATTGGGGGATATTGCAGTTTTTCCCCGGTGGCTGCTGGTGTAATTGCATTGCAGCTTGTTCTGCTGTTTTTGGTGGTGACCACTCCCACCTTCCTTTAAAAGGTCACCTGGTTCATCAGCTGACTGTTGGTTATACAGGTCCTTTGGATACCAACCTTGCTGGAATAGGAGCTTACTGAGTGCTGTTGTTCTACTGCTGAATACTCATTCCTGGTGCCTTACTCTGCAGTGCGGTGCATTGCAGCAGAGAAAACTAAGTGTGGTGTTTATTGTTTCTTTGTCCCTTTGTTGTTTGTAACTTTCCCAGTGTTGCATAAGTGCAGCGTTGGGACCAGTGCTCTCACCTGCCAGTTCCCTACATAGGGATTAGAGCAGGGCAAGTGAGGGACTATGTATCCTGGTCGGCGACGGGTTGAAAGAACCCGTATAGGGATGGTAGCAAGATCAGGGCACAGCCTCAGGTGAGTTCAGGAGGTGCCCATTCCCCGTTCCCTACCGACAGGGCCCACCGTTGTTAAAGTGTACCCGGTGTACCCTTGTGTGTTTCGCCGTTTTGTGACCGACCACCTGCTAGGTCGTGTCACACCAGGACAGTCACATTGTGACACATGGGGATGCATTATACTACCATGGGGCTGCATTATACTGCTATATATCACTATGGGGTGCATTATACTACTATGGGGGTGCGTTATATTACTATATATGTCTATGGGATGTATTATACTATTATGGCTGACTATGGGGTCAGAATGGAGAGACATGAGGCAGAATGGGATGACACGTGGGGTCCAGAATGGGAAGACATGTGGGGTCCTGTTGTGACCTGGTGGTCAGGACAATAATGGACCTGGTGGTTAAGAGCACACGGAATGACCTGATAGTTACTGATAATAAAGGACGAGCTCTGGGACGTGGGAACTCTGCTGACCGCAATCCCTAATCCTATCCAACACACTAGAAATAGCCGTGGATTGCGCCCAACGCTCCCTATGCAACTCGGCACAGCCTAAGGAACTAGCTAGCCCTGAAGATAGAAAAAAAAAGCCTACCTTGCCTCAGAGAAATTCCCCAAAGGAAAAGGCAGCCCCCCACATATAATGACTGTGAGTAAAGATGAAAATACAAACACAGAGATGAAATAGAATTAGCAAAGTGAGGCCCGACTTACTGAACAGACTGAGGATAGGAAAGGTAGCTTTGCGGTCAGCACAAAAACCTACAAAAAGACCACGCAGAGGGCGCAAAAAGACCCTCCGCACCGACTCACGGTGCGGAGGCGCTCCCTCTGCGTCCCAGAGCTTCCAGCAAGCAAGACAACAATAAAAATAGCAAGCTGGACAGAAAAATAGCAAACCAAAGAAAATACAAGCAGGAACTTAGCTTCTGCTGGGAAGACAGGTCACAAGAACGATCCAGGAGTGAACAAGAACAATACTGGAACATTGACAGGTGGCATGGAGCAAAGATCTAAGTGGAGTTAAATAGAGCAGCCAGCTAACGAATTAACCTCGTCACCTGTGGAAGGAAACTCAGTAACACCCACCAGAGGAAGTCCATGGACAGAACCAGCCGAAGTACCATTCATGACCACAGGAGGGAGCCCGACGACAGAATTCACAACAGGGTCCAGAATTTAGGAATTATTATTATTATTATTATTATTACTATAGGGACTAGTAAAAGGATATTATTTTTGAGAATACTGTTTTCAGTGTGAGGGAGGAGAGGTCCTGTTACCGTGCAGAGTGACACAGTCACTTTTTTCTTCACCTGGTGTAATGTAGAGGTTGGGAAAAAATTGGGGAATGTGCTCTAGATAACTTTGTTATTTTCTGCAGCGATGAGTCCTGGCTGGAAGAAGTGTGAGCTGGATGAAGATGAAAAGCGAAGATGAAGGACTTCAACTCAAGACATCACCGGTGAGTCAGTGTGTTACTTGTACACTGACACTATACACTGTATACTATACACAGAGCTACTGTGTATAATGTCACTATTGACCACTGTATTACCTGTACACTATACACTATGTACAGAGCTCCAATCGATGTCATTCGTGAACATTGTATTTCTTGTACACTATATGCTATATCCAGAGTTCCTGTGTATAATGTCACTTGTGATCACTGTATTATCTGTACACTGACACTATATACAGAGTTCCTGTGTATAATGTCACTGATGATCACTGTATTAGCTGTACACTATATACAGAGCTCCTGTGTGTAATGTAATCGGTGATTGAAAAGAATAAATAAAAGTTAAAATCACCCCTTTTTTGCCCGATTAAAAATAAACCAATTAAAAAAATACACATATTTGGTATTTTTACTTTCTTAAAAGTCTGATTCATCAAAATTGAAAAAAAAAAATAATAATTTGGTCGGTAAGAAGCATAACAAGAAAAAAATAAAAATGCCAGGATTACTTTTTTTTTTTGGGCCGCTGTAGTATTGCAATAAAAGGTAATAAGAGGCAAGCAAGACATCATATCTTCCCCAAAATGTTATCAGTAAAAACATCAGTACAGGGTGCGTGCAAAAAAAATAAGCCCTCACACAATCCTATGTCCTGAAAATTGAAAACGTTATGTATCTTAGAAAATGGCTACACAAGTAAAGTTGTTTTTTTTTTTTTACACTATTCAGAATTTTTAATTACTTAAAAAAACAAACTACATGTTTGGTATCTGTGTAGTACTCATACTGACCTGGAGAATCATATTTCCAGGTCAGTTTTACCGTATGCTGAATATGGTACATAAAAAGCAAGCTGACAGTGCGGGTGAAAGAAGTGAATAGGGTCACCGAGTAATCTGATGGAGACAATAAAGCTATGGCTGCCAACAGATTCCTGCTGCTTGAATGGTTAGAAGTAGTTAAATGGGTCTTGGTTTGTTTGATTTTGAGCGATACATTATATTGGTTCTCTGGGTCATGGTTCCTGAACACAGGCCATGAATATTAAAGTCTCGGAGAACCCCTTTAAATAAAGACGGGAGCAGTAGATGACAAGGAACTCATCCTGATGGTCAAGAGGAAAACTCAGAAAAATGTGTTTGGGATAAATTCACAAATCAAACGTCCCATCACAGAATCTAGTGCCCATAACCTATAATATAATATTTTTAAAGAAAGGCATCCCTCTTGATTTTTACAGGTAGATTAACCATCATAACATCATGGGACTGAGTGTTCCATAGTCTCACTGCTCTTAGGCCGGCTTCACACTCAGCGTATGAAAATACGGTCCGTATATTACGGCCGTAATACGCTGAAAAGTCCCGAAAATAGTGGTCCGTAGCTCCTCCGTATGCAGGGTGTGTCAGCGTTTTTTGCGCATGGCATCCTCCGTATGTAATCCGTATGTCATCCGTACTGCGTGGTTTTCTCGCAGGCTTGCAAAACCAACATACCGCTATAGAAGTGATCCATGTGTCCCAAAAAGAAAAAAAAAATATATATATATATACTGTCTATATATATATATATATATGTCAGTAGACACATATATGTATATATATCAATATTTTTTCCAGCGCTATACAGCTTGAAAGCCGGTAATTCAATTGCCGGCTTTTTCTTTCTCCTTCCTAAAACCCAACATGATTTGAGACATGGTTTACATACAGTAAACCATGTCTTCTCTCCTTTTTTTTGCAGATTCCACACTACTAATGTTAGTAGTGTGTATCTGCAAAATTTGGCCGTTCTATCTACTAAATTAAAGGGTTAAATGGCGGAAAAAATTGGCGTGGGCTCCCGCACAATTTTCTCCGCCAGAGTAGTAAAGCCAGTGACTGAGGGCAGATATTAATAGCCTGGAGAGGGTCCACGGTTATTGCCCCCTCCCCTGGCTAAAAACACCTGCCCCCAGCCACCCCAGAAAAGGCACATCTGGAAGATGCGCCTATTCTGGCACTTGGCCACTCTCTTCCCATTCCCGTGTAGCGGTGGGATATGGGGTAATGAAGGGTTAATGCCACCTTGCTATTGTAAGGTGACATTAAGCCTAATTAATAATGGAGAGGCGTCAATTATGACACCTATCCATTATTAATCCAATTGTAGTAAAGGGTTAAATAAAACACAAACACATTATTTAAAATTATTTTAATGAAATAAAAACAATGGTTGTTGGAGTATTTTATTCTACGCCCAATCCAGTCACTGAAGACCCTCGTTCTGTAAGTAAAAAAACATAATAAACCAACAATATCCTTACCCTCCGCAGATCTGTAACGTCCAACGATGTAAATCCATCTGAAGGGGTTAAAATATTTTGCAGCCACGAGCTTTGCTAATGCAATGATGCTCATGGCTGCAAAAACCCCGGAAAATGAAGGTAAAGTAGGTCAATGACCTATATTTAGCTTCATTTGCGGTGAGGCGCCCTCTGCTGGCTGTTCCTAGATCGTGGGAACTTTCCTAGAAAGCTCCCAGGCTTTCTAGGTAAGTTCCCACGATCTATGAACAGCCAGCAGAGGGCGCCTCACCGCAAATGAAGCTAAATATAGATCAGTGACCTATATTTAGCTTCATTCCCCGGGGTTTTGCAGCAAGGAGCAGCCTGCATTAGCGGAACTCCTTGCTGCAAAATGTTTTAACCCCTTCAGAAGGATTTACATCGTTGGACTTTACAGATCTGCGGAAGGTAAGTATATTGTTGGTTTATTATGTTTTTTCTTTTACAGAACGAGGGTCTTCAGTGATTGGATTGGGCGTTAAATAAAATATTACAACAACCTTTGTTTTTATTTCATTAAAATAATTTTTAATAATGTGTGTGTGTTTTTTTTAACCCTTTCATTCAATTGGATTAATAATGGATAGGTGTCATAATTGACGCCTCTCCATTATTAATTAGGCTTAATGTCACCTTACAATAGCAAGGTGGCATTAACCCTTCATTACCCCATATCCCACCGCTACACGGGAATGGGAAGAGAGTGGCCAAGTGCCAGAATAGGCGCATCTTCCAGATGTGCCTTTTCTGGGGTGGCTGGGGGCAGGTGTTTTTAGCCGGGGGGGGGGGGGGGCAATAACCATGGACCCTCTCCAGGCTATTAATATCTGCCCTCAGTCACTGGCTTTACTACTCTGGCGGAGAAAATTGTGCGGGAGCCCACGCCAATTTTTTCCGCCATTTAACCCTTTAATTTAGTAGATAGAACGGCCAAATTTTGCAGATACATACTACTGACATTAGTAGTGTGGAATCTGCAAAAAAAATGGAGAGAAGACCTGGTTTACTGTATGTAAACCAGGTCTCATATCATGTCGGGTTTTAGGAAGGAGAAAGAAAAAGCCGGTAATTGAATTACCGGCTTTCAAGCTGTATAGCGCTGGAATAAATATTAATATATATACATATATGTGTCTCACTGACATATATATATATATATACAGTGGGGCAAAAAAGTATTTAGTCAGTCAGCAATAGTGCAAGTTCCACCACTTAAAAAGATGAGAGGCGTCTGTAATTTACATCATAGGTAGACCTCAACTATGGGAGACAAACTGAGAAAAAAAAATCCAGAAAATCACATTGTCTGTTTTTTTAACATTTTATTTGCATATTATGGTGGAAAATAAGTATTTGGTCAGAAACAAAATTTAATCTCAATACTTTGTAATATATCCTTTGTTGGCAATGACAGAGGTCAAACGTTTTCTGTAA
The DNA here is from genome assembly GCF_032444005.1 of Ranitomeya imitator. Lineage (NCBI taxonomy): Eukaryota > Metazoa > Chordata > Amphibia > Anura > Dendrobatidae > Ranitomeya > Ranitomeya imitator. The sequence continues at coordinate 750,662,523 of NC_091282.1, read as the reverse complement.
GTCTTCACAAGGTTGCCCCACACTGTTGTTGGTATGTTGGCCCATTCCTCCATGCAGATCTCCTCTAGAGCAGTGATGTTTTTGGCTTTTCGCTTGGCAACACGGACTTTCAACTCCCTCCAAAGGTTTTCTATAGGGTTGAGATCTGGAGACTGGCTAGGCCACTCCAGGACCTTGAAATGCTTGTTACAAAGCCACTCCTTCGTTGCCCTGGCGGTGTGCTTTGGATCATTGTCATGTTGAAAGACCCAGCCACGTTTCATCTTCAATGCCCTTGCTGATGGAAGGAGGTTTGCACTCAAAATCTCACGATACATGGCCCCATTCATTCTTTCATGTACCCGGATCAGTCGTCCTGGCCCCTTTGCAGAGAAACAGCCCCAAAGCATGATGTTTCCACCACCATGCTTTACAGTAGGTATGGTGTTTGATGGATGCAACTCAGTATTCTTTTTCCTCCAAACACGACAAGTTGTGTTTCTGCCAAACAGTTCCAGTTTGGTTTCATCAGACCATAGGACATTCTCCCAAAACTCCTCTGGATCATCCAAATGCTCTCTAGCAAACTTCAGACGGGCCCGGACATGTACTGGCTTAAGCAGTGGGACACGTCTGGCACTGCAGGATCTGAGTCCATGGTGGCGTAGTGTGTTACTTATGGTAGGCCTTGTTACATTGGTCCCAGCTCTCTGCAGTTCATTCACTAGGTCCCCCGCGTGGTTCTGGGATTTTTGCTCACCGTTCTTGTGATCATTCTGACCCCACGGGGTGGGATTTTGCGTGGAGCCCCAGATCGAGGGAGATTATCAGTGGTCTTGTATGTCTTCCATTTTCTAATTATTGCTCCCACTGTTGATTTCTTCACTCCAAGCTGGTTGGCTATTGCAGATTCAGTCTTCCCAGCCTGGTGCAGGGCTACAATTTTGTTTCTGGTGTCCTTTGACAGCTCTTTGGTCTTCACCATAGTGGAGTTTGGAGTCAGACTGTTTGAGGGTGTGCACAGGTGTCTTTTTATACTGATAACAAGTTTAAACAGGTGCAATTACTACAGGTAATGAGTGGAGGAAAGAGGAGACTCTTAAAGAAGAAGTTACAGGTCTGTGAGAGCCAGAAATCTTGATTGTTTGTTTCTGACCAAATACTTATTTTCCACCATAATATGCAAATAAAATGATAAAAAAACAGACAATGTGATTTTCTGGATTTTTTTTTCTCAGTTTGTCTCCCATAGTTGAGGTCTACCTATGATGTAAATTACAGACGCCTCTCATCTTTTTAAGTGGTGGAACTTGCACTATTGCTGACTGACTAAATACTTTTTTGCCCCACTGTACCTATTCTATGTGTACACATTTATTCTACCTATTGGACTGGAAGCTGTCAGTGTGATTTTACTGTACACCGCACTGAATTGCCGGCTTTTCTCTCTAACAGCGCTGCGTATTTCTCGCAAGTCACACTGCTTGTCTGTGTGTAATCCGTATTTTTCACGCTTCCATAGACTTTCATTGGCGTATTTCTTGCGCAGTACGGTGACAAACGCAGCATGCTGCGATTTTGTACGGCCGTAGAAAGCCGTATAATACTGATCAGTAAAATACGGCAGATAGGAGCAGGGGCATAGAGAATAATTGTGCCGTATTTTTTGCGCGTTTTACGGACGTAGTTTCTGCGCTCTTACGTCCGTAAAACTCGCAAGTGTGAAGCCGGCCTTACAGTAAAGAATCTGCGTCTGTGATTATAATTAAAGGGAACCTGACACCACCAAAATTGAAGATGAGCTAAGCTCACCATCATCAGGGGTTTATCTACAGCATTCTGGAATGCTGTAGATAAGCCCCCAATGTATCCTGAATGATGAGAAAAAGAGGTCAGATTATACTCACCCATGGGCGGTCCTGCTGTGGTCCGGGTCCGATGGGCATCGCAGGTCCGGTCCGGGGCCTCCTATCTTCATAGGATGACGTCCTCTTCTTGTCTTCACGCCGCGGCTCCGGCGCAGGCGTTCTTTGTCTGCCCTGTTGAGGGCAGAGCAAAGGACTGAAGTGCGCAGGCGCTGGGAATGGTCAGAGAGGCCCGGACCAGACCTGCGACGCCGACCGGACCTGCGAAGCCCATCGGACCCGGACCACAGCGGGTCAGCCCCTGGGTGAGTATAATCTAACCTCTCATCTTTCAGGTTACATCGGGGGCTTATCTACAGCATTACAGAATACTGTAGATAAGCCCCCGATGACGGTGGGCTTAGCTCATCTTCGATTTTGGGGGTGACAGATTCCCTTTAAACCTTCTTTCCTCTAGACATAGAGGATGGCCCTTGTCCCCGTCTCAGGCCTAAGTGTAAAAAGATCATTATACAAATCTCTGTACGGTCCCCTCATATATTTTGTGAGGGGTTGACGTGCTCCGCTGCTTCACAAAGGTAGACACAGGAACAGTCCTAGTAGAAATTCACCTGCTGGTTTATTTTAGACAGTATAAACCTTCGCAGGGTTCATGAAAACAAACAAAAGCCTTTCTGGCAAAAAGGTGACGTCTTTCAGAGTACTTGTCCTGCAGGCTGCACTGCAGGTAACACACACAGCGTCCTTAGCTCCTGTGGGAGCCACGTGGCAGTTCCACCTCTCTCCCAACACCCCCCCCATCTGAACGACAGGTCCTGGGTCCAGAGTCTCCTGCTCTGTGGAGACTGGACCCCACTATCTTGGACTCCTTTGTACTTCAGAAACTGTGCTGATTGCGTGGGGGTAGGAAGTGAGTACGCAGTCTCTTTAGTGACACTACACCATTGCTTTCTTAAGTTCTAAAGTGGGGTTTATTCCACACTTGCCAACTCTCCCAGAATGTCTTGGAGACTCTTGAGGGGGAAGAGGAGACATGCCACGTGAGTTGGAAAATTCCTATTGGAAAGCAGCAATTCCCAAAAGGTTTCTTGTGCATTATATCAGAGTACTTCATCATTAGGTGGCCACATGCAAATTCAGACAGTGAAGTGTGAAGGGGCCTGACCTGGAAAAGAAGGATGAAATCACGAAAATGAAAAACTTTTACAGTAACCTCCAAGACATCAAACCGATCCTGGACTGACATGCAGCCCTAACATTTGAGGCCTCCTTGCTGTGCAGTGATTGGTCGGCTTGTGTATTACATTTCTAGAGACTGAGGAGGTGAGCCAGTACTATTCCTGGCCGATGCCAGCTATGCCATTCCAGTGTGCCAAATGTAGGGTGCCGTTGAGCTGCCAAGGCAGCTAGGGGCCTTCTGAATCCCTCTGTGACTGCCATGTCGGTACTTCTCTGGCTGGGCTTCATAGCACACACTGATATTTGCTATAGAACAAGCAGACAAATGCCAGTCCAAGTCCCAAAGGAGGCTAAAACAAAACGTAACAAGAAAATAACATGTATGGAGGCACAGAGGGGGCAGTATTCATGTATGGAGACACAGAGGGGCAGTATTCATGTATGGAGGCACAGAGGGGGCAGTATTCATGTATGGAGGCATTGAGGGGGCAGTATTCATGTATGGAGGGACAGAGGGGGCAGTATTCATACTTGGAAACACAGAGGGGGCAGTATTCATGTATGGAGGCACAGAGGGGGCAGTATTCATGTATGGAGGCACAGAGGGGACAGTATTCATATATGGAGGCACCGAGAGGGCAGTATTCATGTATGGAGGCACAGAAGGGGCAGTATTCATGTATGGAGGCACAGAGGGGGCAGTATTCATGTATGGAGGCACAGAGGGGACAGTATTAATGTATGGAGGCACCGAGGGGGCAGTATTCATGTATGGAGGCACAGAGGGGGCAGTATTCATGTATGGAGGCATTGAGGGGGCAGTATTCATGTATGGAGGGACAGAGGGGGCAGTATTCATGTATGGAGGCACAGAGGGGGCAGTATTCATGTATGGAGGGACAGAGGGGCAGTATTCATACTTGGAAACACAGAGGGGGCAGTATTCATGTATGGAGGCACAGAGGGGGCAATATTCATGTATGGAGGCACCGAGGGGGCAGTATTCATGTATGGAGGCACAGAGGGGGCAGTATTCATACTTGGAAACACAGAGGGGGCAGTATTCATGTATGGAGGCACAGAGGGGGCAATATTCATGTATGGAGGCACCGAGGGGGCAGTATTCATGTATGGAGGCACAGAGGGGACAGTATTCATGTATGTAGGCACAGAGGGGGCAGTATTCATGTATGGAGGCACAGAGGGGACAGTATTCATGTATGGAGGCACCGAGGGGGCAGTATTCATGTATGGAGGCACAGAGGGGGCAGTATTCATGTATGGAGGCATTGAGGGGGCAGTATTCATGTATGGAGGGACAGAGGGGGCAGTATTCATGTATGGAGGCACAGAGGGGGCAGTATTCATATATGGAGGGACAGAGGGGCAGTATTCATACTTGGAAACACAGAGGGGGCAGTATTCATGTATGGAGGCACAGAGGGGGCAATATTCATGTATGGAGGCACCGAGGGGGCAGTATTCATGTATGGAGGCACAGAGGGGGCAGTATTCATACTTGGAAACACAGAGGGGGCAGTATTCATGTATGGAGGCACAGAGGGGGCAATATTCATGTATGGAGGCACCGAGGGGGCAGTATTCATGTATGGAGGCACAGAGGGGACAGTATTCATGTATGTAGGCACCGAGGGGGCAGTATTCATGTATGGAGGCACCGAGGGGGCAGTATTCATGTATGGAGGCACAGAGGGGGCAGTATTCATACTTGGAAACACAGAGGGGGCAGTATTCATGTATGGAGGCACCGAGGGGGCAGTATTCATGTATGGAGGCACAGAGGGGGCAGTATTCATGTATGGAGACACAGAGGGGGCAGTATTCATACTTGGAAACACAGAGGGGGCAGTATTCATGTATGGAGGCACACAGGGGGCAGTATTCATACTTGGAAACACAGAGGGGGCAGTATTCATGTATGGAGGCACCGAGGGGGCAGTATTCATGTATGGAGGCACAGAGGGGGCAGTATTCATGTATGAAGACACAGAGGGGGCAGTATTCATGTATGGAGGCACAGAGGGGACAGTATTCATGTATGGACGCACAGAGGGGGCAGTATTCATGTATGGAGGCACAGAGGGGGCAGTATTCATGTATGGAGGCACAGAGGGGGCAGTATTCATGTATGGAGGCACAGACGGGACAGTATTCATGTATGGAGGCACCGAGGGGGCAATATTCATGTATGGAGGCACAGAAGGGGCGGCATTCATGTATGGAGACACAGATGGGGCAATATTAATGTATGGAGGCACAGAGGGCGCTGTATTCACGTATGGAGACACAGAAGGGGCAATATTAATGTATGGAGGCAAAGGGGGGCAGTATACATGTATGGAGGTACGGGGTGCAGTATTCATGTATGGAGCAACAGAGGGGGCAGTATTCATGTATGGAGGCACTAACTAATTTGTGTAGACCAAATATGCAATTATGGTGAGATTTTGCCTCACTGCTAACTGTATAGAGTGATGGGAACAGCCATTGTTTGCAGATAGGTAAATGTCTCTGTGTAGAATGGACATTAAACAAATATTGAAATCGTTATTATATGACATTTTAATGCATAAAACCGCCATGGCAGAAGGTCCACTGGTCTGGAACCAGCCTGTATACGAGGAGCAGGCTCTGGGCGGCAGGCGCAGAGTACAGCGAAGGCCCCGTCTCCATGGTAACGATCGACTTTCCCGCCACAGCCGCAGCCTAGGGCAGGTCACGTGACGGCTCTCCGCCTGTAGTCCGCACTCCGCAGGACGCCGAGCTCCGAGCAGGAGGGCAGAGCAGACGCCGCCATCATGTTGAGGAAATTGACAGTGGATCAAATCAATGACTGGTTCACAATAGGCAAAGAAGTGTCAGATGTGAAGCTGCTGGGGGCCTGGTCTGAACCAAGACGTGAGGTGACCACTGGACATGCCCAAGAAGAGGGCACCAAGAGGCCCAAAGGGTAAGAGAGGTGCATTATTGTACCAGCATGGCTTCTTCACAGACTGTCTGAATGGAGTACTGAGAGTTGTGATTTCATATAATGGATTGTTAATACTGGGAGTGGAGGAGGGGGAGACTGGTAATACTGGGAGAGGAGGAAGGGGAGACTGGTAATACTGGGAGTGGAGGAGGGGGAGACTGGTAATACTGGGAGAGGAGGAAGGGGAGACTGGTAATACTTGGGAGAGGAGGAAGGGGAGACTGGTAATACTTGGGAGAGGAGGAAGGGGAGACTGGTAATACTTGGGAGAGGAGGAAGGGGAGACTGGTAATACTTGGGAGAGGAGGAAGGGGAGACTGGTAATACTTGGGAGAGGAGGAAGGGGAGACTGTTAATACTGGGAGAGGGGGAAGGGGAGACTGGTAATACTTGGGAGAGGAGGAAGGGGAGACTGGTAATACTTGGGAGAGGAGGAAGGGGAGACTGGTAATACTTGGGAGAGGAGGAAGGGGAGACTGGTAATACTTGGGAGAGGAGGAAGGGGAGACTGGTAATACTTGGGAGAGGAGGAAGGGGAGACTGGTAATACTGGGAGTGGAGGAGGGGGAGACTGGTAATACTGGGAGTGGAGGAGCGGGAGACTGGTAATACTTGGGAGTGGGGGAGCGGGAGACTGGTAATACTGGGAGTGGGGGAGCGGGAGACTGGTAATACTGGGAGTGGAGGAGCGGGAGACTGGTAATACTGGGAGTGGAGGAGCGGGAGACTGGTAATACTGGGAGTGGAGGAGCGGGAGACTGGTAATACTGGGAGTGGAGGAGCGGGAGACTGGTAATACTGGGAGTGGAGGAGCGGGAGACTGGTAATACTGGGAGTGGAGGAGCGGGAGACTGGTAATACTGGGAGTGGAGGAGCGGGAGACTGGTAATACTGGGAGTGGAGGAGCGGGAGACTGGTAATACTGGGAGTGGAGGAGCGGGAGACTGGTAATACTGGGAGTGGAGGAGCGGGAGACTGGTAATACTGGGAGTGGAGGAGCGGGAGACTGGTAATACTGGGAGTGGAGGAGCGGGAGACTGGTAATACTGGGGGGAGCGGAGGAGGGGGGAGACTGGAAATGCTGGCGGGAGCGGAGGAGGATGGTTGTCACTCAGGATTTTACAGTACATGGCTCCATCTATTCTCCCATTGATGTGGTGAAGTAGTCCTGTGCCCTTAGCAGAGATAGTGTATTCAAAGGGGACTTGTAAAAAAAAAAACAAAAAAAAAAAACCTCTGCGCTGCCGCAAGGATACATTTCAGGAGAATGTTAAAGATTCACAGTGGTTTTATTCAACGCGTTTCAGGGATCTCATGCCCCCTTCATCAGGAAACACCACACCTGTCTCCCCACTCTTTTTTCAATACTTAGCAGAGAAACACCCCCAAAACATGTTTCCACCTCCATGCTTGACAGTGGGGACAGTGGACTGTGTTCTCTGGGTCATAGGCAGCATTTCTCTTCCTACAAACACGGCGAGTTGAGTTAATGCTAAAGACCTTAGTTTTTGTCTCATCTGACCACAGCACTTTCTCCCAATCACTCACAGAATCATCCAGGTGTTCATTGACAAACTTGAGACTGGCCTGCACATGTGCCTTCTTGAGCAGGGGGACCTTGCGGGCACTGCAGGATTTTAAACCTTTACGGCGTAGTGTGTTACCAATGGTTTTCTTGGTGACTGTGGTCTCAGCTGCCTTTAGATCATTAACAGTTCCCCCCCCGTTGTAGTTTTAGGCTGACCTCTCACCTTCCTCATGATCACGTATACCCCATGAGATGAGATTTTGCATCGTGCCCCAGATCGATGTTGATTGACAGTCATTTTGTATTTCTTACATTTTTTTTTTTGTACTATTGCACCAACAGTTGTCTCCTCACCTATCGTCTTGGGCTTCTTTCACATTTCCGTTGGTAGTCGGTCGTCACAAAGCGTCGGCGTGACATACCGACGAACGTTTGGGAAATAGTGGCAGCGGATGCAGTTTCAACGGTCCTCTGTCCGGAAAGCTAAAGTCTCAAATCCCGGGGAGGAGAGAGAGATTTCCTGCCGGGCATGCACAGTAGGAAACACAGGATGTAACGTACAGAAAAACGTTGCCTTGAATGTTTTTAGCAGGCGACGGTCTGCCAAAATGCACAGGATCCAGTGCACGACGGGCATAACGTGTGCCCATACGTCCCTAATACAAGACTATGGGGAAAAAAACAGCATCCTGCATACAAATTTGCAGGATCGTGTTTTTTCACAAACCAACGTATTTCGACTTGTGGAGGAAGACAGAAATGTGAAAGAAGCCTTATTTATGATTTTGTAGCCCATTCCAGCTTTGTACAGGTCTATAATCTTGTCCCTGACATCCTTAGAAAGCAAAACTCTTTGGTATTGTCCATGTTGTAGCGGTTAGTCTGACTGATTAATTGAATCTGTGGACAGGAGTCTTTGATAAAGGTGACTATGAGACAGCTGTCTTCAATTCCGGTAACGATTTGATTAGGAACGTTTAACTCGTCTGTAGGAGTCAACTCATAATGGTTGGTAAGGTATCAAATACGTATTCTCACTGCAAAATGCAAATATATTCATATAATTTATGCAATGTGATTTTCTGGATTTTATTTTTGATATTTTGTCTCTCAATTTTAAAATGAACCTACCCTTAGGCTGTGTGCACACGTTGTGGATTTTGTTGCTGCACCAAATCCACAAAGAGTGCTCAGGCAATGTTAATCAATGGGAACCCAGAATTGGTATGCACATGCTGCGGAAAATTCCGCGCTGATTCTCAGCATTTTATTTTCCACAACATGTCAACTAAACTGCAGGTGTAAAAAGGTCTGTGGATTTGCTTGCCAAAAACACTTGCAGAAAGGAAGGAGGAAGAGTGTGTGAGTGGAGAATGTGTGTGTTTGTTTGTGTGCATGCGCTGGTGTGTGTGTGTGTGTGTGTGTGTAGCCAGGCATCGTCTGATGGGGACTACTGCTCCCATCCGGTAATGTCAGCTGTCACACATACCAGTGACAGCATGAGCCGATGATGGGGCACTAGTCCCTTTTTCCAGTGACTGTTCAAGTGTAAAAAACAAACAAAACAAAAACATTTACATAATCACATACAACATTCATTCTCACCAAACACCTAATTCCCCGATGCCCTCCATCTCCTGCAACAAAAATAAAATAATAAACCACAATATACTTTTCTTCTGTAGTCCATATAATAATGAGTGTCCCACGACGATCTCACGTGTAAACTCTATATGACTCCCGGTGATATGCTGGCGGGAGGTTATCCTCCCGCAATGTAATGTATCACTACGCCGCTGTGAGAGAGTTCATTGCAGTTAGTGCTGTCACTTGCGGCACCGCTGCATGAGAAAATTCTGGATGATTCTGTGAGTGATTGGAAGAAGGTGGTCAGATGAGACAAAAACTGAGGTCTTTGGCATTAACTCAACTCGCCGTGTTTTTAGGAAGAGAAATGCTGCTTTGCCGTAAGTGAGAGCACAAAGAAAGTCCTGTGAACTCTGTGTATCACCCGAGGCCGTGTAGAGCAGTCACATCTCCCGGTGTGACTGTTCTACACGGGAGATCGTCGTGGGACACTTGTTATTAAATGATCTACAGAGGAAAGGGGAGTTTTTATGTTGGTTTATATTATTTTTGTTGCAGGAGATCGAGGGATTAGGTGATGCATTAAGTATGGTTAATTAAGATTAATAAAGGACTTTATTGTGGCTGTGTGTTTATTGACCACATAACTATAGGGTTAGTAATGGCTCGGTGTCTTATAGATGCTTCTCCATTACTAGTCCGTGGGCTTGAGGTCACCTAACAATACAAAGGTGACATCAACCCCACAAATATTACCCCACTTGCCACCGCTACAGGGCAAGTGGGAAGAGCGAGGCGAAGTGCCAGAATTGGCGCATCTATAAGGGTGGCTGGGAGCTGATGTTTTTAGCCTGAGGGGAGAGCCAATATTCATGGCCCCTCCCAGGCTATTAATATCATCCCACAGCTGTCTGCCTAGCCTTTGCTGGTTCGATTTTATAGGGGGGCCCCATGGCAATTTTTTTCTGGAGTTCCCCTGTAAACTAGCCAGTAAAGGCTAAGCAAACATCTGTGAGCTGATATTAATATCCTGGGAACCTTTATGGCTATTTGCTTCTTCCCAGAATATTTACATCAGCTTTCAGCCATCGGCTTTCCCTCTGCTGGTTAAGAAAATTACGCTGGAGCCCACGCAATTTGTATTTTATTTTTCAGGGTATGTTCCCATGGTAAGGAACTGGCAGCACTTTGGATGCAGCGGATATCCGCTCTGTCCAAAGCGCTGACGGCTTTTGAATGCAGGTGATTCCACATGTGTTCATTGAACCGTGCAGAATTTTCGTCCAACCTGCAGCTTTTACCGACCGTGGGAACGTACCCTTAGGCTACGTGCACACGTTGCGGATTTAGATGTGGATCTGCAGTGTTTTTAGACTCTCGGAATTGCATCAAATCTCCAGTGTAGTGCACAAGCAGTGTTGGTCAATGTGACATTCAGAAGTGTGCACATGCTGCGCAAAAATCTGCACGGATTTGCAGCGTTTTATTTTCCGCAGCATGTAAATTCTTTTTGCAGATCTGCAGCGTTTCTGCACCCATTGAGTTCCATTGAGTCAGTCAAATCTGCAGCAAAACCACAGGTGTAAAAAGATTTGTGGTTTTGCTGCGGAGTTGCGTGCGAGAAACGCTGCAGATAGGGAGGAGGAAGAGTTTGTGTGCGGGTCCTCCATAGCAATCCGCAGGTGTGGAATCGGCATAAAAACCGGGAAAAAAAAAAAAAACCACGCGGTAAATCCGCAGTGCGGATTTCCTGCGGATTTACCAAAATCAGTGTGGAAAAATTCTCACACTTTTCCGCAACGTGTGCACATACCCTTACCCTACTTGCCACCGCTACAGAGAGGCCAAGTGCCGGAATTGGGGCATCTTAGAGATGCGCCATTTCTGGGGCGGCTGAGAGCTGGTCTTTGTAGCCAAGGGGGGGGGGGGGGGGGGGAGGCTATATTCATGGCCCCTTCCTATGCTATGAATATCAGCCCGCAGGTGTCTGCATAGCCTTTTCTGGCTATTAATTATAGGGGGACCCCACTTTTTTTTTTTTTTTTGTGGGCTCCCCTAATTTAATAGCCAGTAAAGGCTAATTATACAGCTGTGAGCTGATGTTAATAGCCTGGTAAGATCCATGGGTTTTACACCCTTCCCAGGCTATAAACATCGGCCCCCAGTCACCGGCTTTCCCTCTCTAGATTTGAAAATTGCGCGGGAACCCACACTTTTTTTTTGTAATTAAATTAAACAGATATTGCGTTTGAGGCCAGGATCACACTCACACGCACGAGTCTCACATCTCAATATCCGCCACTGCCGCCGGCACTCGAATCAGAGCACTGAGCTGCATAGAAATACATGCAGCTGCACACTCCGGTCCTGAGTTCCGGCGGCAGTGTCGGGTATTGAGATGTGAGACTCGCGCGAGTTTCTCGCAAATGTGACCCCGGCCTTAAACGCAATATCTGTTTAATTAAAAAATAAATAAATAAAAATTGCGTGGGCTCCCACGCAATTTTCAAAACCAGGGAGGGAAAGCCAGCGATTGGGGGCAGATGTTTATAGCCTGGGAAGAGGGTAATACCCATGGAGCTTCCCAGGCTATTAATATCAGCTCACAGTTGTATACTTAGCATTTACTGGCTATTAACCCCTTCATGACCCAGCCTATTTTGACCTTAAAGACCTTGCCGTTTTTTGCAATTCTGACCTGTGTCCCTTTATGAGGTAATAACTCAGGAACGCTTCAATGGATCCTAGCGGTTCTGAGATTGTTTTTTCGTGACATATTGGGCTTCATGTTAGTGGTAAATTTAGGTCAATAAATTCTGTGTTTATTTGTGATAAAAACGGAAATTTGGCGAAAATTTTGAAAATTTCGCAATTTTCACATTTTGAATTTTTATTCTGTTAAACCAGAGAGTTATGTGACACAAAATAGTTAATAAATAACATTTCCCACACGTCTACTTTACATCAGCACAATTTTGGAAACAAAATTTTTTTTGCTAGGAAGTTATGAGTTAAAATTTGACCAGCAATCTCTCATTTTTACAACGAAATTTACAAAACCATTTTTTTTAGGGACCACCTCACATTTGAAGTCAGTTTGAGGGGTCTATATGGCTGAAAATACCCAAAAGTGACACCATTCTAAAAACTGCACCCCTCAAGGTACTCAAAACCACATTCCAGAAGTTTATTAACCCTTCAGGTGCTTCACAGCAGCAGAAGCAACATGGAAGGAAAAAATGAACATTTAACTTTTTAGTCACAAAAATGATTTTTCAGCAACAATTTTTTTATTTTCCCAATGGTAAAAGGAGAAACTGAACAACGAAAGTTGTTGTCCAATTTGTCCTGAGTACGCTGATACCTCATATGTGGGGGTAAACCACTGTTTGGGCGCACGGCAGGGCTTGGAAGGGAAGGAGCGCCATTTGACTTTTTGAATGAAAAATTGGCTGCACTCTTTAGCGGACACCATGTCACGTTTGGAGAGCCCCCGTGTGCCTAAAAATTGGAGCTCCCCCACAAGTGACCCCACTTTGGAAACTAGACGCCCCAAGGAACTTATCTAGATGCATAGTGAGCCCTTTAAACCCCCAGGTGCTTCACAAATTGATCCGTAAAAATGAAAAAGTACTTTTTTTTCACAAAAAATTTCTTTTCGCCTCAATTTTTTCATTTTCACATGAGCAATAGGATAAAATGGATCCTAAAATTTGTTGAGCAATTTCTCCTGAGTACGCCGATACCTCATATGTGGGGGTAAACCACTGTTTGGGCACACGGCAGGGCTCGGAAGGGAAGGCGCGCCTTTTGACTTTTTGAATGGAAAATTAGCTCCAATTGTTAGCGGACACCATGTCGCGTTTGGAGAGCCCCTGTGTGTCTATGCATTGGAGCTCCCCCACAAGTGACCCCATTTTGGAAACTAGACCCCCCCAAAGGAACTTATCTAGATGCATACTGAGCACTTTAAACCCCCAGGTGCTTCACAGAAGTTTATAATGCAGAGCCATGAAAATAAAAAATAATTTTTCTTTTCTCAAAAATGATTTTTTAGCCTGGAATTTCCTATTTTGCCAATGGTAATAGGAGAAATTGGACCACAAATGTTGTCCAGTTTGTCCTGAGTACGCAGATACCCCATATGTGGGGGTAAACCACTGTTTGGGCGCACGGCAGGGCTCAGAAGGGAAGGCACGCCATTTGGCTTTTTAAATGGAAAATTGGCTCCAATCATTAGTGGACACCATGTCACGTTTGGAGAGCCCCTGTGTGCCTAAACATTGGAGATTCCCCACAAATGACCCAATTTTGGAAACTAGACCCCCAAAGGAACTAATCTAGATGTGTGGTGAGCACTTTGAACCCTCAAGTGCTTCACAGAAGTTTATAACGCAGAGCCATGAAAATAAACAAAAAAAATTTCTTTTCTCAAAAATGATTTTTTAGCCCGCAATTTTTTATTTTCCCAAGGGTTACAGGAGAAATTGGACCCCAAAAGTTGTTGTCCAGTTTCTCCTGAGTACGCAGATACCCCATGTGTGGGGGTAAACCACTGTTTGGGCACACGTCGGGGCTCAGAAGGGAAGTAGTGACTTTTGAAATGCAGACTTTGATGGAATGGTCTGCGGACGTCACGTTGCGTTTGCAGAGCCCCTGGTGTGCCTAAACAGTAGAAACCCCCCACAAGTGACCCCATTTTGGAAACTAGACCCCCAAAGGAACTTATCTAGATATGTGGTGAGCACTTTGAACCCCCAAGTGCTTCACAGACGTTTACAACGCAGAGCCGTGAAAATAAAAAATCATTTTTCTTTCCTCAAAAATGATGTTTTAGCAAGCAATTTTTTATTTTCTCAAGGGTAACAGGAGAAATTGGACCCCAGTAATTGTTGCGCAGTTTGTTCTGAGTATGCTAATACCCCATATGTGGGGGTAAACCACTGTTTGGGCACACATCGGGGCTCGGAAGTGAGGGAGCACCATTTGACTTTTTGAATACAAGATTGGCTGGAATCAATGGTGGCGCCATGTTGCGTTTGGAGACCCCCTGATGTGCCTAAACAGTGGAAACCCCTCAATTCTAACTCCAACACACCCCTAACCCTTATCCCAACTGTAGCCGTAACCCTAACCACAACCCTAACCCCAACACACCCCTAACCACAACCCTAACCCCAACACACCCCTAACCACAACCCTAATTCCAACCCTAACCCTAAGGCTATGTGCCAACGTTGCGGATTCGTATGAGATTTTTCAGCACCATTTTTGAAAAATCCGCGGGTAAAAGGCACTGCGTTTTACCTGCGGATTTACCGCGGATAGCCAGTGTTTTTTGTGCGGATTTCACCTGTGGATTCCTATTGAGGAACAGGTGTAAAACGCTGCGGAATCCGCACAAAGAATTGACATGCTGCGGAAAATACAACGCAGCGTTTCCGCGTGGTATTTTCCGCACCATGGGCACAGCGGATTTGGTTTTCCATAGGTTTACATGGTACTGTAAACCTGATGGAACACTGCTGCGAATCCACAGCGGCCAATCCGCTGCGGATCCGCAGCCAAATCCGCACCGTGTGCACATAGCCTAATTCTAAAGGTATGTGCACACGCTGCGGAAAACGCTGCGGATCCGCAGCAGTTTCCCATGAGTTTACATTTCAATGTAAACATATGGGAAACAAAAATCGCTGTACACATGCTGCAGAAAAACAGCACGGAAACGCAGCGGTTTACATTCCGCAGCATGTCACTTCTTTCTGCGGATTCCGCAGCGGTTTTACAACTGCTCCAATAGAAAATCGCAGTTGTAAAACCGCAGTGAAATGCGCAGAAAAACCGCGGTAAATCCACAGCGGTTTAGCACTGCGGATTTATCAAATCCTCTGCGGAAAAATCCGCAGAGGACCAGAATACGTGTGCACATCCCTACCCCTAACCCTACCCCTAACCCTACCCCTAGTTCTTACCCCAACCTTAGTGGAAAAAAAAATTATTTATTTTTTTATTGTCCCTACCTATGGGGGTGACAAAGGGGGGGGTCATTTAGTATTTTTTTTATTTTGATCCCTGAGATAGGTTATATCTCAGTGATCAAAATTCACTCTGGAACGAATCTGTCGGCCGGCAGATTCGGCGGGCGCACTCCACATGCGCCCGCCATTTTGGAAGATGGTGGCGCCCAGGAAAGAAGACGGACGGACCCCGGGAGGCTAGGTAAGTATAAGGGGGGGGGGGGGGGGGCGTCGGAGCACGGGGGGTGGATCGGAACACGGGGTGGGGGATCGCTGTGCGGGGGGGCTGGATCGGAGCACGGGGTGGGGTTATCGTTGTGCGGGGGGGGGGGATCGCTGTGCGGGGTGGGGATCGGAGTGCGGGGGGTTGGATTGGAGCACAGGGGGAGCAGACAGGAGGACGGGGGAGCAGAGCACAGGACGGAGGGGAGCGGACCACAGATCAGGGGGCTGGGGGGGCGATCGGTGGGGTGGGGGCACATTAGTGTTTCCAGCCATGGCCGATGATATTGCAGCATCGGCCATGGCTGGATTGTAATGTTTCACCAGTTTTTTAGGTGAAATATTACAAATCACTCTGATTGGCTGTTGAAAGTGAAACTGCCAATCAGAGCGATCGTAGCCACGGGGGGGTGAAGCCACCCCCCCTGGGCTAAACTACCACTCCCCCTGTCCCTGCAGATCGGGCGAAATGGGAGTTAACCCTTTCACCCGATCTGCAGGGACGCGATCTTTCCATGACGCATACGCTGCGTCATGGGTCGGAATGGCACCGACTTTCATGACGCAGCGTATGCGTCAAAGGTCGGGAAGGGGTTAAAATAGGGGAGCCCTTTATAAGTCCAGACCTCTGGCGACACCTAGTGCTGGAATTGTGCATAACATCTAGAGGCTCCCTTTTTCTGGACCTGGACATTATATATGCCCCACTAACTTCAAGATCATAACTAATGCACCTCGGAGGGGGCTTGCTGATGGAGGGCTTTGTCTGAAGCGGTGACCGCTGCACCCCCATGCTCCCCTGAACACTACCATGTACAATTAATAGCAGCAGACATTTATGGGTAAAACTAGGAAGACTTCTGGGCAATCCGCAAGCTTACACAAGGAACCTCATATAGAGGACATGGAACGTTTCTTAAACCAGCCACCTCAAACAAGGAACACCAGATCAGCAATGTCGCAAACACCGCACAAAAATAGTTCCTCCCCAAAGGAGCCACAGACCTCACAGATCTCTCCTAAAAAAACAACAGACAACAGTGGGGGAGATGGAGACATGCCGGAGGACATGAATATAGCTGAACTGAGTAAATACATTAAAGCTCTTCCAACTAAAACGGATCTGGAAAGTTTTGCGTGCAGGCTTGAGAACTCGTACAAAAAAGAGATACATAATTTACAGACAGAATTTACATCGCGCATAGAAGATGTAGAAAAGACTCAGGAGAATATCTCACAGGAACTTCAGGCGCACAGAGAAATTTTAATGGACCACACCATGAAACTGGAGGAAATGTCATCTGGCCTTGAGGACCTGGAAAATCGCAATAGGCGCAACAATATCCGTATACGTGGCCTACCAGAATCGGTCAGTCCTCAGGACCTAGACCGTACAGTTCAGAGAATATTTCTGGACATTCTCGGCGACCATGGAGACAACACCATCGAGTTCGACAGGATTCATAGATCACTTGGTCCTAAACCCACGTCTGAGGCGCGCCCTAGAGATGTCATCTGCAGGGTGCATTATTTCAGAATTAAGGAGGCCATCATGATGGCATCTAGGAAAAAGGGACCGCTCCAGTTTGAAGGTCATCCAATCTTACTCCTATCAGACTTATCCAGGCGCACTCTATTCCTGCGCAAAGCTCTGAAGCCCTTGCTGGAAGCTCTCAAGGAAAGAGATATCCCCTACAGGTGGGGGTTCCCTTTTCAATTAACAGCATTCAAAGGTGGCAAAAGCGCATACTTCCGCCGGATTGGGGACTTGGCTAACTTTCTAGGAACATTTGAACTCCCACTAATAGATCTCCCAGATTGGCCTCAGGCTCCGACACTTCCAGATGCTCCTCCAAGGTGGCTCAAGGTTCCACGTTCCAAGAATCGTCATGCCAACGAAGGCTCCTCAGATCCCCCATGAAGCTTTTCCCTCTTCATTTGTTCCATTTTCTTCTTAGTTTCAATTAGTTTCTATTCATTGTTGCAATATGCCCAGATACTCTGCTGCAGCTGTGTGGTCCCATGAACACTTATTGTTAGTAGGCCGAGTCTCCTGGCAGGACGGTTTGTCCCACAGCGGGCTCGCCTTGGAGGTTTGATCCTATTCTTTGAGCACCTGGGCGCGTGGTGTCTTGCCTGTCATCGGTGAATTTATCCCCCCCTCCCCTTTTTTTTTTTTTTTTTTTTTCTTTTCCTCTCCGTGTTCTCTGATGGCATGCGGGACATCTCGCCGGTGCAAGGACAATTATCCTGTTTAACTAGACGTTACATGTTTGCAAATTCTCGTTTATGGGACTTACCAAGTTCGTGGGGGTTGGGGGGGATCGGTATCTCCCTTGGCTTCCCTTATCCACTTAAGGTGCTCGGGTGAAGGGAGGAGACTTCTCCTTCTCCATTCTTTTGCCCTAAATATACAGATGCATAGTCTAACCTGGTGCGTCAATCCTAACGCACCTTCTTTCATGTTTTCCATGCTCTATTATTTCTTCTTTACCCCACCTTTTTCCCTTCCCTCCTACTGTCTCTTCCCTACTACCTCTGGCTGTCGCGTGTTCTGGCGGATGGGGCGCATGGTACTGCGGAATGGCATAAAGGTATTTGATAATGGATGAAATTAAATTTTGCTCCTTCAACGTTAAGGGGCTAAATATACCTGAAAAAGACGGCGGGTCCTATTTGATAGCCACAAACAGAGGGTCTCTGTGCTACTGCTCCAAGAGACACATTTCAAATCTGGTGTGTTGCCACATTGTACCACAAAAAATTACCCTAAATGGTATCACTGCCCAAACCCATTTTCAAAATCAAAAGGTGTCTCAATAGCCTTTCACAAATCCTTTGTGCCTGAGATCTTAGACTCACAAATTGACAAAAACGGCAGATATATCTTCCTACTCATCACATGGGCAGCACATAAACTTGTAATCGCTAACGTATATTTCCCAAACCAAGGGCAACAGAAGTTTGGAGCCAACTTCAGAAGACGTCTCGAGGAGTTTGCTGGTTCCTCTCCTGTGATACTTGGGGGCGACTTTAATATTCCTATGAACCCTGCGGTGGATGTCTCTTCGGGTAAGTCTTCATATCCTACATCTTCTATTAAAAAAATAAGATCCCAGCTGCGCAGCTTGAGACTGGTAGATGTCTGGAGGGTCCTTAATCCAACAACTAAGGATTACAGCTTCTTCTCAAAAATACACAACACTTACAGTAGAATAGATTATTTCTTCATAACACATAAGTTGCTTGATATGCAGGTAAAGGCGGACATGGGGTCGATATTGTGGTCAGATCACGCTCCTATTTACCTAACAATCTCACTTCATTCTGCCTCGAGACCAGGTTTCTCCTGGCGTCTGAATGAAAACCTGCTACAGGATCCCATATGTAAATCCAAGATTGATCAAACAATCACAGATTTCCTGACTGACCACGAGGAAGACACCACGTCCCCTACTATAAAATGGGAGGCTTTGAAAAGTGTAATAAGAGGCGTCCTCATCTCCCATGGCGCGAGGTTAAAAAAAGAAAGAGCGGCGGAAATACTTAGCTTAACAGATCAAATCCACCAATTAGAAAACAAACATAAACGAGACCTTGAAGCCAGCACATTTGCTAGGCTCTCCTCGGCCAGACAAAAACTGCTATCTATAATAGACCAAAAATCTAAATACCTCAGAGAAAGAAGCGGCTCTTGAGTCTATCAGCTCGGTAATAAAAGTGATAGACTCTTGGCCAGAGCCCTCAATCAACGTAATCCCAATACCTATATTCCCTTTATCAAAAACAAAGAGGGGAAGAAAGTGTTTAACACCAAAGATATTCTTTCCAACTTCAGTGAATATTACAAATCTCTATACAACATAACGGGACACTATAAAGAGGCTCCACTACATTCTCTCCGGAACAAAATCAAATCATATTTACAGGAACATAAACTACCCACTCTGCCTGAAGGTGATCTACTTGATCTTGAAAAGGAATTCTCAGTGGAGGAGGTGTCCGAAACCATTAGCGCTTTGAAACAGGGCAAGAGCCCGGGCCCTGATGGGTACTCAGCAGGCTTCTACAAGTCGTTCAACACATTGCTTAGTCCAATACTTCTGAAGGCTTGTAATTTTGTCTCTCTTGGGGGCTCGTTCCCTACACAGGCACTCATCGCTCACATAACAGTTCTCCCTAAGCCTGGCAAGGACCCTTCTACGTGCGATAATTACCGCCCGATCTCTTTAATAAATCTGGATATTAAAATATATGCAAAAATGTTAGCCAATAGACTATGCCCCCTTTTACCAAAACTAATAAACCAGGACCAGGTGGGCTTTGTTCCAGGGCGAGAGGCGAGGGACAACACAATCCGAACTATCTCTCTAATTGACAGAGCGGGCAGAGAGGGGGACCCCCTGTGTATCATGTCAATTGATGCGGAAAAGGCCTTTGACCGGGTCCATTGGGAATTTATTTCCCAGACTCTAGAGGAAATTGGCCTAAAAGAAAACATGCTGCGTAGGATCTCCGCCCTGTATTCTTCTCCTAGTGCTCAGGTCAAGGTAAACGGCTCATTATCGGAAATGTTCCCGATCAGAAATGGTACAAGGCAGGGGTGCCCTCTCTCTCCCCTCTTATATATCCTAACAATGGAGCATTTAGCCGTGGCCTTGAGAAATAACCCATCAATTAATGGTATAAAATTACGTTCTGAAGAACATAAGCTGGCACTCTTTGCAGATGACATTCTCCTATATATTACGTCCCCCTCTACGAGCCTACCAAACATTATTTCGGAGCTACATAAATTTGGCCACCTAAGTAACTTCAAAATGAATTCCCATAAATCCGAAATCCTAAACATATCACTCCAACTCCCCTTGGTGGATCAATTAAGGAGGGCTTTCCCATTTAAATGGAGCTTTGATTCCCTTACTTATTTAGGTATCAAAATTACAAACAAAACGTCTAAACTGTTTGAAACCAACCTTGCGCCAATCCTACAGAAAACAAACTCAGACTTGGAGAAATGGCACAAGCTCCAATTGTCCTGGCTGGGTAGAATCAATGCAGTGAAGATGGACCTCCTGCCTCGCCTCTTATATTTTTTTCAAACAATTCCCCTATACCTACCAGCTTCCTTCTTTTCCCGCCTCAAACAAATAATTACTCGTTTTATTTGGTCTCATAATCGAGCACGTATTTCATATACAACATTGAGTAGATCTAAATCGACAGGTGGACTGGGTCTCCCGGACCTCGCGATTTATAGTTATGCATCAATGGGAACTTGTATCCTAGACCTTTATCACAGTAAAAACAACAAAAAGTGGGTTAACTTAGAAAATGATCTCAATGGACGAGACTCCCAAATTGTACTTTGGAAAGGAGGCAAGGGGCTAGGGCCGGGCACCTACATACCCTTCCTTACGAGAAACTTGTTGCTTCTTATCAAAAACCGAAATAAAGACTTTCAGATCACAACCCTCCCGGGCCCCTTAATTCCAATTTACGATAATTCTGCTTTTCCGGCAGGGTTGAATAGAGAGACATTTCTAAATAAAAGAAAAGATTCAAAACCCATCATCCATGACTATTTAAATGAAACTGGGATGAAGTCCCTTAGGGAACTATTCCCAGAGGAGGAATCATACTCTGTTGACTGGTTCTTCTATGAACAACTAAAAAGTTATATCCACTCAATCTGTAAACAAGCCAACATCAACAGGCCGCTAACTCCCTTTGAGAAGCTTTGCATATCAGCAAATCCCCCAGATCATACTGTCTCGCTGCTTTATAAAATCTTCCAAGAGGGAAGGGCTCCGCTGCAGGGTTGGCCATTGTTTTTCTCAAAATGGGAGGGCGACCTAGGAAGACCCTTGTCATCTGAAGATAGGGAAAAAATTCTTCTCTTTTCTTCCAGATCATCATTATGCGCAGTATCACAGGAGAGGAGCTATAGGATTCTAGCAAGATGGTATAGATGCCCCTCCATGGTGCATGCGGTATTCCCCACGACTCCTGACGTCTGTTGGAGATGTTTAAAGGAAATAGGCTCCTACATGCATATCTGGTGGGACTGCCCCCCCATAAGGGATTTGTGGCTGGCCGTCTTTAAACTTCATAATAAGCTGTCTATCACACAGATCCAACCTTCACCAAGTCTAGCATTGTTGTCTCTATGCGACCTATCAATATCTAGGTTCAAGAGGGGTATCCTCAGACACTTTCTTACTGCAGTCAGAAATCTGATCCCTAGGTTTTGGAAACAAGAAAAATTTCCTTCCCGTACAGATTTTGTGGCAGAACTTAATGACATCTATAGAATGGAGCAGTTGATAAATCAGTCACCAGGTAGCGCAGAGAAAACTTACAAAATATGGGCCCCTTGGATCGCTTTTAGGGAAACTCCTGAACTAGATCTCTGGGTTTCCAGAACCCGACGCACTTTATAGCCTATTCTCGTATGCTTCCAGGCCGTTCCTCGGCGTGCGTCCTGTCCGCTGGGATGCGGGGGCAGCCACACTCCTTCCCTGAATTCCCCACACCCTCATCCATCCTTCTTTTCTTCTTCCCACCCTCTTTTCTTTCCCCTTCCTTACTTTCTATGTTTGTCCTCCTCATAACTAGTTCGATTATACATATTGTATTTTGAATATCCACAAAGAAATCTAACAATTGGTACCATCTATCCCGGCTGTTTTTTATTGTTATCAGCTCATGATTTCGGGATAGCCAGGAGCATTGCTGATCAGAAAAGTTAAATCATAAGACATAAATGCTGTAACTATGCTCCTCTTGTTCGACTTAAAATTACTGCCTATCATTGCACAGATTTACCAGTTTGTAACGTTTGCCTTCGTTTTTTTTATTGCTGTGACCAATAAAAATGATTTATACAAAATAGGGGAGCCCCTCCAAAAAATGACGTGGGGTCCCCCTATAATTTATAGCCAGAAAAGGCTATGCAGACAGCTGCAGGCTGATATTAATAGCCTAGGAAGGAACCATGGATATTTCCCCCCCCCCCCTGGCTAGAAACACACAGCCACCCCAGAAATGGTGCATCTCTAAGGCTGCCGTCACACTAGCAGTATTTGGTCAGTATTTTACATCAGTATTTGTAAGCCACATAGACACATAGATCTTTATTTTAAACACACTTTTCTTTATCGCCTCTCATTGGGGGACACAGGAACCATGGGTGTATGCTGCTGCCACTAGCAGGCTGACACTATGCAAATAAAAAAGTTAGCTCCTCCTCTGCAGTGTACACCCCACCGACTGGCATTATACTCTCCAGTTTTAGCTTAGTGTCAGTAGGAGGTGGACACGGGTCTTTCATTAGACCCTTATCTACCTCAATGTGCATCGTTCCTTTTCAGGTTTTTCCGGAGGGATACAGGGTGAACAGTCACACCTGTACTCCCACAATTCGGACTATGAGTACGGCGTGTACTGCCACCCCGTATCCTCATAGATCCCTCACCAGGACCAAGACTCTAGCACACAAGCGTGCTTAGAAGTTCGGTCCTGGCTCCGTCCCCCACCCACTCGCCCACCAGAGCCTGTCGGTTGAGGAGACGAGGACGTCCATCAGCTCCCTGGATGTCTCAACCCTCTTCAAGGTTAGTACCAGCGTGGGATGTTTTAGGTGAGTATACTCTCCCTTCCCATCCCAGATCTTTGATAGGGGTGGGGGGGGGGTTCTTGTTAGGGGCTCCCTGTCGACTCTCTTACCCGGTCATCGCCTGTATCCTTCAGCGGCGCGGCCGGTGTTTCCCCCCCTTTTCTGCAAGGGCCTTCTGCTCTCCAGCGCGGGGCCCCTTTTAGGCCGCCGCGCTCTTATCCTCTGTGGCCAGCACTTTCTTCCACGACAGCTCTATGGCTGCCGTACGCTCCTTTCCGCGGCGCATTACCGGCGCTGCGGTTGTACTCTGGGCACATCCTCAGCGCGGCAGCCCTGCAGGCTGTCGCGCCGCTTCTCGCTGCGGCGCATTGCTTTGGTGCCGCAGGAGGTGGTTATCTGCGGCGCCCTTCAGCGACGCAGCCTAGCAGGCTGCGGTGCCTGCGCCGCCAGCCTCCCTTAGAGGCGCATCGTTCCGGCGCTCTATACCGCCGACGCGGCTCTTTTTCCCGGCCGCCGGTTCCTAATTTACGGAACCCGCAGATCAGGCGGTTTCGTTTAGACGGGCCAAACCACCTTTCAAATTTTTTGCTCCTCGTCCTGAATTCGAGGAAATCATGTCCAGAGAGAGAGAGAATCCCACTAGGCGTTTTCAGAGGGGAAAACGCCTGGGTGTGTTATATCCCTTTTCTCCAGAACTTACCGCCAATTGGACGGTCTCTCCCTCGGTGGATCCCCCTGTTTCCAGGCTGTCCACCAACACGGTGCTTCCTCTGTCCGGCGGAGCATCTCTGAAGGACTCTAACGATAGGGCTATATATAGAATCCTTTGCGAAATCAGCTTTTGAAGCGGCTGCAGCGGCTATATGCCCAGCTTTTGCTTCCACTTGGGTTTCTAAATCCATCTCCAAATGGGCCAAAGAGCTCCGTCGAGGTATCCTGGACGGGGCGCCTCCCGTGCAACTAGCGGAGCTTGCCAACTAGATTTCCCACGCCGGTGAATACCTGGTCTCTGCCTCCCTGGATGTCGCTTCTTGTGCGGCTCAGGCTTCCAGCAATGCCGTTGCCATCCGCCGCACCGTTTGGCTCAAGGCCAGGCAGGCGGACTTATCTTCTAAAAAGTCCCTCACTAGTCTGCCCGTCCAGGGCTCACGTCTCTTTGGTTCCCAGCTGGATCAAATCATTAAGGACGCCACCGGGGGTACAAGTTCTCTTCTCCCCCAGGCTAAGCCTCGTCGCCCTCCTCCTAGACGGCAATTTCGCTCTTTTGGGCCTTTTCGTCGCTTCGCTGCGTCAAACTCCTTTTCCCAGCAGCAACAGAGGCCACAGGCACGTCAAGAGAAGAAGGCGGTGTCCTTTAGGCCCACTCCGTCCTGGCGTCCTCGCTATTCCCAGGGTAGATCCTCCAGGCCCAGGACTGGAAGATCCACCTTGGCATGACTCTCGGCACGACTCCAGCCCAACTCCCAGGTTGGGCGGCCGTCTTCTCCTTTTCAGGGACGTCTGGATTTCCGCAGTAGAGGACGCATGGGTCAGGGAAGTTGTATCCTCGGGATGCAAGATAGAGTTCGCCTCCCGACCCAGGGATCGTTTCTTCCAATCCCGTCCTCCAAGAGATCTAGTTCCGGGCTTCTTCGCAGCCATCGCTTCTCTGCTCAAATCCGGGGTAATCGTTCCCGTCCCAGAGAAAGAACGGTTCACTGGTTTCTACTCGAACCTTTTTGTGGTACCGAAAAAATACGGCAAGGTTCGTCCCATCCTGGACCTCAAATTGCTGAACAGGAGAGTTCGCCTGAGACACTTCAGGATGGAATCCCTTCGTTCAGTAATTGCTTCCATGGAGGCCCAGGGATTTCTATGCTCCATAGATATCCAGGACGCCTACCTCCATGTCCCGATATTTCCCGGACATCACCGTTTCCTGCGCTTCGCAGTGCAATGGGAACACTTTCAATTCGTCGCCCTGCCGTTCGGTCTCGCAACCGCTCCAAGGGTATTCACGAAGATCATGGCAGCGCTGATGGCCATCTTGAGAGTCAGAGGCCTGGTCCTATTTCCATATCCTCATCAAGGCACCGTCCTTTTCTCAGCCTCACGAAAGCCTGTCCATTGTTCTCGACACCTTAGCCCGTTTCGGGTGGCTGGTCAACCGGAAGAAGTCCTGCCTTATTCCTTCTCAGCACATCATCTTTCTGGGCATGCTTTTCGACACTCGTCAGACCAGAGTCTTCCTTCCCAAGGACAAGAGATCCACTCTTTGTCGGGACATACGCTTGCTCCAGGGTCCTCGGTCTCCCTCCCTTCGATCGGCCATAAAGGTTCTGGGAAGGATGGTAGCTACCTTGGAAGCGATTCCCTTCGCCCAATTCCATTCACGACCCCTTCAGCAAGCCATTCTGTCTCAGTGGGACAGGTCTGTCTTCTCCCTGGATCGGCCGATCAGACTCTCTTCTCGGGTCAAGCGGTCTCAACTGGTGGCTGTCGTCACCTCTCATCTCCCAGGGCAGGTCCTTCCTTCCAGTTCACTGGCAGGTGGTGACAACGGATATCATGTCCTCGAAATTCGTGCCATCTTTCTGTCTCTCCGCCACTGGGAAAGGATTCTCAGGGGCCTGCCAGTCCGGATCCAGACGGACAATGCCACGGCTGTGGCATATGTCAACCATCAGGGGGGGACCCGGAGCTCCTTGGCCCTTGCCGAGGTATCCAAGATCCTCCTTTGGGCAGAGGCAACGGTTCTGGTGATATCCGCGGTGCATATCCCCGGCGTGGACAACTGGGCCGCCGACTTCCTCAGCCGCGAAGGCCTCGCGGCAGGGGAATGGTCCTTGCATCCGGAGGTCTTCCATCAGATTTGTCTTCGATCGGGGACTTCGGACGTGGATCTCACGGCGTCCCGAATGAACAGTAAGGTTCCGCAGTTCGTCTCCAGGTCTCGCGATCCTCTCGCAGTGGGCGTCGACGCTCTGGCCATTCCTTGGTCACAGTTCGGGCTGCCCTACCTGTTCCCACCCCTTCCTTTACTTCCCAAACTGTTGAAAAAGATCTAAGCGGAAGGGGTGCCGGTCATCCTGATCGCCCCGGATTGGCCCAGGAGAGCTTGGTTGACGAGCTCCGCGAACCTTCTCGCGGACGCTCCCTGGCGCCTTCCAGACAGGCCCGATCTGCTGTCTCAGGGTCCGATCTGCCACCCGAATTCTCGGTCGCTCAGTTTAACGGCGTGGCTGTTGAGACCGCGGTTCTAAGAGCGTCCGGCCTTTCGGATCGGCCTTCGTCTTCCAGGATCTACTACCGTACCTGGAAGGCTTACTTCCGTTGGTGCGAGTCCAACCACGTTGCATCCATGTCTTTTTCCCTGCCATCTCTTTTGGCCTTCCTTCAGGCAGGACTGGATTCGGGCCTAGCACTTAGCTCCCTGAAGGGCCAGGTATCTGCGCTTTCCATCCTCTTTCAGAAGACCTTAGCTTCTCGGCCACAGGTTAAGACCTTCCTTCAAGGAGTAGCCGACGCTGTTCCGCCGTACAGGGCCCCTGTGGACGCATGGGACTTAAACCTGGTACTGAACGTTCTGAGGGTTTCTCCCTTTGAGCCTCTTAGAACTGATAGAGGAATCTCCCTATCTTGGAAGGTGACCTTTCTTGTAGCCATCACTTCTATTCGCCGTGTTTCCGAGTTGGCGGCCCTGTCTTGCCGTCCTCCGTTTTTGGTCATTCACCAGGACAAGGTGGTCTTCCGGCCCCCACCTTCCTTTCTTCCTAAGGTGGTTTCCACCTTCCACCTCAACGAGGACATCGTTCTACCTTCCTTTTGTCCAGCTCCGACTCATCCTCTGGAGCGATCGTTGAACAAGCTAGACCTCGTCAGGGCAGTGAGGCTCTATCTGGATAGAACGTCCTCTTTCCGGAAGACGGATTCCTTTTCGTCATTCCTGATGGCACACGCAGAGGCCAACCGGCTTCTAAAGCGACTATTGCTCGATGGATCAGAATGGCAATTTTGGAGGCTTACAGGGTCAAGAACAGAGTGCCCCCTCCTGGGATTAAGGCTCACTCTACCCGGGCAGTCGGCGCCTCCTGGGCGGTGCACCACAGGGCTTCCGCCCTACAGCTTTGCAAAGCGGCAACTTGGTCTTCCATCCACACGTTCGCCAAATTTTACAAGCTCCATACCTACGCATCGGCGGACGCCAGCCTAGGCAGAAGGATCTTGCAGGCGGCAGTGGTGAGTCCTCTGACCTGATGGAAGTCTGGTTTTCCCGCCCGTGGGACTGCTTTGGGACGTCCCATGGTTCCTGTGTCCCCCAATGAGAGGCGATAAAGGAAACAGGATTTTTGGTTGCTTACCGTAAAATCTGTTTCTTGGAGCCTCCATTGGGGGACACAGCTCCCTCCCACTGTTTCTGTTATATGTTCTATGACTGTTCTCACGTTTACTGTTCTCAAGTTTGTGGTTATGGTTTTCAACCTTGTTATTTTTCTCCTACTGCTTTCTCACTAACTGAAGAGTATAATGCCAGTCAGTGGGGTGTACACTGCAGAGGAGGAGCTAACTTTTTTATTTGCATAGTGTCAGCCTCCTAGTGGCAGCAGCATACACCTATGGTTCCTGTGTCCCCCAATGGAGGCTCCAAGAAACAGATTTTACGGTAAGCAACCAAAAATCCTGTTATTCATATCTTCTCTACAGCAAATGCTGTTGCAGGGAAGATATGATTCGCGGCTTCAGCACCAGTGGGGGGGACAGCGCTTAATGTAGCGCTGTCTCCTGCACGGCACACGGACAACGTCCGTGTGCGGTACGTGCTTTACACGGACCCGTTGACTTTAATGAGTCCGTGTAATACGTGCGCTACCACGAACACTGACATGTCTCCGTGTTTGGCACACGGAGACACGGTCCGCAAAAAATCAATGACATCTGAACAGATGCATTGATTTTTTCTTTTTTGTGTCTACGTGTGTCAGTGGCTCCGTTACGTGAGGATACTGTCACCTCACGTACCGGAGCCACTGACGTGTGAAACCGGCCTAAGATGCACCAATTCCGGCATTTGGCCTCTCCTCCCACTGCCCTGTAGGGTCATTCCATGTCAAGTGAACCAATGATTTTTACCACTATATTTTTAATTCTTTTGAGATTTTGTTATTTGGCAATAGTGTCAGAGAATGTAAAATGTGAAGGAAAAAAAAATAGAATTTTTAAATTTTTTTTATTGATTTTCAAAGTTCGGAAAAAGTGCGAATTTCGGTTTTGCCTGCCTTTACATTTCTCCCCATAACTCGGGCTAGAAAAAAGATAGAGAAACAAAATAAACACCATTCTACTCAGAAATGTACAGGCTTTCACCAGATATGTCACTAGAGTATCTTAGATAATATTTTACCAATGCAAACGCAAAACTTTAAAACGCATTTCCGGAAAAAACGTTTAATTTAAAAATTTCAAAAGCTGCACATGTGCCTGCTATGCTCCTAGCCACATCTGTACCAAAACACAAGCTGGGATCATATTTTAAAAAATAAAACTATTAGTGTCAATTCGAAAATCTCGCATTCAGATCTGTTTAGCCTGTGGTCTAAAAGTGTGGGGTCTATATTTACCAAATAATCCACGATTTTTAGATATTACTGTGTTATTTTATTATGTTACAGCCTAAGGCTACTTTCACACTAGCGTCGGAATCTCCCCGTCGCTATGCGTCGGGCAGAGATTCCGACGCTAGCGTTTAACGAACTGCACAACGGAGGCAGCGGATGCATTTCTCCGGCGCATCCGCTGCCCCATTGTGAGGTGCGGGGAGGTGGGGGCGGAGTTCCGGCCGCGCATGCGCGGTCCTAAAAAGCGGTCCGTCAGGAGCAAAAAACGTTACATGTAGCGTTTTTTGCTCCCGACGGTCCACCAAAGCACGACGCATCCGTTGCACGACGGATGCGACGTGTGGCAATCCGTCGCAATGCGTCGTCAATACAAGTCTATGGGGAAAAAACGCATCCTGCAAGCACTTTTGCAGGATGCGTTTTTTCTGCAAAACGACGCATTATGACGGATTGCAGTTAACGCTAGTGTGAAAGTAGCCTTAGAAGCAGGAAAGGACTGAGGAGAAAGCTTTGTTAGGGCTGAGAATGACCAGGGGTAGACAGTAAAAATGCAGAGCAGATGACAGGCCAGCAGCTCCAGCCTCCAGAGGCCATATTCACACCAAATCTTAATACTCAGGCAACTCCTCAAATGGAGGGAGAAAAATATTCTTAAAGGGAACCGGTCACCCCCAAAATCGCGGGTGAGGTAAGCCCACCAGCATCAGGGGCTTATCTATAGCATTCTGGAATGCTGTAGATAAGCCCCCGATGTATCCTAAAAGATGAGAAAAAGAGGTTAGATTATACTCACCCAGGGGTGTTCCCGGAGTTGGTCCGGGTCCGGCCCCTCCCATCTTCATCAGATGACGTCCTCTTCTGGTCTTCACGCTGCGGCTCCAGCGCAGGCGTACTTTGTCTGCCCTGTTAAGGGCAGAGCAAAGTACTGCAGTGCGCAGGTGTCGGGCCTCACTGACCTTTCCCGGCGCCTGCGCACTGCAGTACTTTGCTCTGCCCTTAACAGGGCAGACAAAGTACGTCTGCGCTGGAGCCGCAGCGTGAAGACCAGAAGAGGGCGTCATCTGATGAAGATGGGAGTTGCCGGACCAACAGCGGGAACGCCCCTGGGTGAGTATAATCTAACGTCTTTTTCTCATCTTTTAGGATACATCGGGGGGCTTATCTACAGCATTCCAGAATGCTGTAGATAAGCCCCTGATGCCGGTGGGCTTACCTCACCCGCGATTTTGGGGGGTGACAGGTTCCCTTTAACATCCAGTTCATGTATTGTACAAACCAGGACTAAGAAGAGGAGGAGAGTTTGTGAAAACCTCGGTTCCAGGAAGCAGAAAGGGGACTCAGCAATACCGCACTGTCATCCCATCTAGTGAAACAAATAAAAACAAGGGTTTTTTTTCATTCAGCAAAGAGAGTGACATCCATGACGTGGTAGAAGGTGGCACAAGATCGGCAATGGATGACCTAACTGGTGATGTGACCTGTGAATATGATCGGCGCTGGTGGCGGCTACTGTACTCTCCAAAGATTGTGAAAATGAAGACGTAGAAGTGACTTTTCTGCAGCTTCTGGTCCAGCGCCGTCCTTTGTGTATCCAAGAAAACCAGATGTGGAGGAATATGTGTATATATATATATATATATATATATATATATATATATATATATATATATATATATATATATATATATATATATATATATATATATATATATATATATATATATATCTATGTGTGTAGTGACCTCTGACATCTGTCTAGTGATAATGTAGCATCTGTCCTGAAGGCCAGTGGCACCTAGGTGTTAATATGTACTTCCTTGGGAAGAGTAGGAATTCTGTCTCCATAACTCACCAGGGGGTCTAGCTAGAGCCAAGAACAAAGGGACACTTGACACCTCTGAGGTCTTGGAGGGGAGATGCTAAATGCTGCTTGAGGGAAGGTATCCCTGGGAACCATTTCACACATGTCTCCAGAGGAAAATAATATATATTCAGTAGTAGCGCGGCCATGGCCCAATCAGACAGGCAGCAGTTATGATATTGGCCTGAGGGGCCGGTCTAGAAACCTGACCTCAGACCAAAGTTATAAATTTAGGCTGCAGACAGAGAATGGTGTTCACATGATGAGGGCAGCCTGATGTGTTCCACAACTACATTCACCCCCCCTCAGGGAGCAGAAAGCCGACTACAAGTTAGATGATTTCTGTAAGTTTTCTCCTCTTTATTTTATACTGTTTTGCATAAGTTGTATGTCTTTTTATTATCATATTTTTATACCTTTTTCTTGTAAGCACTGAACCTTTTTCTATTAAAGTATAAACTTTAATAAGTTGAACCTTGAATGTTCTAAAGAATCCATAGCCTAGAGGTGTGTGAGCCTTATGAGTGATAAACATATTTTGATTAGTTATTTCTGGGACTCATCGCCTGTGTATTCGATGAGTGGTGGCAGCGCGTATGAGCGGGTGTGTGGCCTGGGTCGGTGTGTGATTTATGCTCCCATTACAGCATAGGACAGAGGGTGAATGCTGGACTGAGAGAGGGGAGATAGATTAACCCTTGCAGGCACAACCCAAGAGAGCAGGCACGTGACGAATAAGTGACACCACGGAGCAGCGATCCGTGACACCAGACATTGTAAAAGTTACAAAAATCAGATATTGACTCAGGTGGAGCCGAGCACCATGACAGCCATACATACTCCGACACAAAAGGAAATGGCCATTGCTAGTAAGCGCTTATGGACAAGATTACATTTCACCCACTAGAAGGGACACATCTACTATATAATTGTCCAAGGGTCACTTCCGTCTGTCTGTTCTTCTGTCTGTCACAGTTATTCATTTGCTGATAGGTCTCGCCAGCTGCCTGTCATGGCTGCCGCGACCAATCAGCGACGGGCACAGTCCGGAAGAAAATGGCCGCTCCTTACTCCCCGCAGTCAGTGCCTGTCGCCCGCATACTCCCCTCCGGTCACCGCTAACACAGGGTTAATGCCGGCGGTAACGGACTGCGTTATGCCGCGCGTAACGCACTCCGTTACCGCCGCTATTAACCCTGTGTGTTTCCAACCTTTTACTATTGACGCTGCCTATGCAGCATCAATAGTAAAAAATGTAATGTTAAAAATAATTAAAAAAAACCTCAACTCCTACCCCCCCCCCCCCCCCCGTAGTCGCTCAGGCCGGTCGCCATCTTCCGTTGCAGGTTCCGGTGGCAAAGATGGTGTGGGAGAAGGACCTGCCATGACGTCATGTGACCGCAACGTCCTCACTGGCCCTGCGCGAGAAGGACCTGCCATGACATCACGGTCATGTGACCGCGACGTCATCACAGGTCCTGCGCTCTTACCAACCCTGGGACCGGAAGCTGCCGTGGACTACAAGGGGCCCTCGGAAAGGTGAGTATGTGTTTATTTTTTTGTTTTTTCACCTGTGACAAACCTGGCTGGGCAATATACTACGTAGCTGGGCAATATACTACGTGACTGTCCAATATATTACGTGGCTCTGTGCTGTATACTACTTCGCTGTGCAATATACTACGTGGCTCTGTGCTGTATACTACATCACTGGGAAATATACTACGTAACTGGGCAATATACTACGTGACTGTCCAATATACTACGTGGCTTTGTGCTGTATACTACGTGGCTGGGCAATATATTACGTGGCTGGGCAATATACTACGTGGACATGCATATTCTAGAATACCCGATGCGTTCGAATCGGGCCACCATCTAGTATAAAATAAATGGTAAGCTAGAATCTCTTGCACCTAAAACATATCTACTAGGAAGGTAATGTTGCTTCATTATGGTGACCAGTGGCAGGCACCATCCTTTAATGTCACAGGTGAAATGTTGCCATGCTGTGGCAAGGCTATCTTCATTTCTTCCTTTCACAAGGTAGAACAGGTCTATTTCTGAATCTGTCCTAATGATTGCATGCCCATAGACTTTTTTTTTTAAACAGTTAAAATACAACTACATAATAGAAATGAAGAAGCAGGTAACGACGGCGGCCATACGTGGCAAAATAGGGATAATGTTTTATTACCACCTATCAGTTAGGTTTGCATAGAACTCTTGCAGGGAAAAATCTCATAGCAGCACTATCTCTATCCTGGTCTCTAGCAATGTATGCATTACATGATAAAATGCTTGTTTCACACAAAATTCAGAAATAATACATAAACGATTGTGCTTTAATAGGCATTAACCATGTGCTAGAAACATCAGTACTGGTGTACCTGCATAGGATTGTCTAATGCAAGCTGCACAGACAAAAGTCTGCTTGGCACAAAACGTCTCCCTGATAATGAATCGGTTCTTAATTGCTTCAACTGGATCGAACAATACAAGCAATTGTTACCATCCACCCTTCGTGTCTCCCCTATATCCTCATAGATTGTAAGCTTGCGAGCAGGACCCTCATTCCTCTTGGTATCTGTTCATTTATTTCATTATTGTTATGCTGTAATGTATACTGTATGTACAAGTCCCCTCTAAAATGTATAGTGCTGCAGAATAATGTATGTTGTCGCTATATAAATAAAATTATTATTGCTTCGTTAGTCTTTCTTGTCTGTGGAGCTGGTTTAAAAATCTGAGCAACTAGAACTGTATCTGATCTTTGCAGATTTTGTGTATTTTACTTTGGTTTTAGCTGCGGATTTCACACATTGAATTAAATCTGTTGAAAATCTGACCGTTCCTTACTACACAGCCTGGAGCCTAGAGAGACTCCACAACTGATTTACGTTTATACTTGCACTCTTACCAAAAGGCTATATTCACACATTGCGTTTTGCTGTTTTTGTTTTTTCTTCCTGAAATCAAAACCTGCTCTCTTAGCAGGCCATGTTCACACTTTGCGGCGTCCCTCTGCGGGTTCTCCCGCAGCGGATTTGATAAATCTGCAGGGCAGAACAACTGCGGTTCTCCCTGCAGATTTATTGCGGTTTGTTCCGCGGTTTCCGCTGCGGGTTTCCGCCTATACTATTGATGCTGCATATGCAGCAATATGCAGCATCAATAGTAATGTTAAAAATAATAAAAATTGGTTATACTCACCCTCTGATGTCCGGATCTCCTCGACGCTGCACCTGGCGGTCCGGTTCCAAAGATGCTATGCGAGAAGGACCCTTCGTGACGTCAGTCATGTGACCGCGACGTCACCGCAGGTCCTGGTCACACAGCAACTCTGACCGGACGGCCGCATGCAGCGCTGAGACTTCGGAGGGTGAGTATAACATGATTTTTTATTTTTATTCTTTTTTTCACCCCAAATATGGTTCCCAGGGCCTGGAGGAGAGTCTCCTCTCCTCCACCCCGGGTAGGAACCGCACATTAGCCGCTTACTTCCCGCAACGTGGGCACAGCCCCATGCGGGAAGTAAGCGGTTCAATGCATTCCTATGGGTGCAGAATCGCAGCGATTCTGCACAAAGAAGTGACATGCTGCGGGTTTTAAACCGCTGCGTTTCTGCGCGGTTTTTCCCGCAGCATGTGCACAGCGGTTTGCGGTTTCCATAGGGTTTACATGTAAATGGAAACGCTATGGAAACTGCTGCGGACCCGCAGCATCAAAATCGCGGCGGTTCCGCGGTAAAAACCGCAAAGTGTGAACCCAGCCTAAGAAGCTGCTTAGAAAAAGCTGTTTTTCCCTGTGTTTTTATCTCTTGTGCATGTTGATTAAGTTTAGTGCCCCCTCATCAAATAAAAAAAAAAATGAAGCAGCTGCCTTAGGTTTTTGCACCAAAGAAAGAAGTGACATTCTGCTTCTTTAAAAAACGCAGCAGTTTTCCACTAAAGTCAGGAAAAAAATACAATGTGTGCTTGAGATTTCTGAAATCGCAGACTTAAATGCAGCTTAAAATTTGCATTAAAAAGCAGCAAAATCGCAAATTGTGAACATAGCCAAATTGTTCTGTTCCACGGTGTGTGAATTTGCCCTCATTTTTAATCCTCTCCTAGTTAATGGGCAGGTGACAACAGAAATGGCGCACTATTTAACCCCTTCATGACTTGGGCTTTTTGCGGTTTTGTTTTTCGCTCCCCTCCTTCCCAGAGCCATAATTATTTTTTTTTCCCATCAATATGGCCATGTGAAGGCTTAGTTTTTGCGGGACAAGTTGTACTTTTTGGACGATACCATTGGTTTTTCTATGTCGTGTACTAGAAAACGGTAAAAATGTTTCCAAGTGCCGTTAAATTGCAAGAAAAGTGCAATCCCACACTTGTTTTTTGTTTGGCTTTTTTACTAGGTTAACTAAATGTTAAAACTGACCTGCCATTATGATTCTCCAGGTCATTACGAGTTCATTTACACCACACATGTCTAGGTTATTTTTTATCTAAGTGTTAAAAAAAAAATTCCAAACTTTGCTAAAAAAAAATATTCCACCCAAAAATTGCGCAATTTTCCGATACCCGTAGCGTCTCCATTTTTCATGATCTGGGGTTGGGTGCGGGCTTATTTTTTGCGTGCTGAGCTGAAGTTTTAATACCATTTTGGTGCAGATATGTTCTTTTGATCGCCTGTTATTACATTTTAATGCAATGTCGCAGCGACCAAAAAATGTAATTCTGGCATTTCAATTTTTTTTTTTTTCGCTGCGCCGTTTAGCGATCAGGTTAATGTTTTTTTTTTTTTATTGGTAGATCGGGCGATTCTGCACTCAGCGAAACCAAATACCGTATGTGTATGTTAGATTTTTTTTTTTGTTTGTTTAATTTTGAATGGGGCGAAAAAGCCTGATTTAAAAAAAAAAAAAAAGTATGTATGTATATCTATCTATTTATATCCATAGCTATCCAGACCAAAAGTTTGGACACACCTCATTTAAAGATTTTTCTGTATTTTCATGACTATGAAAATTGTACATTCACACTGAAGGCATCAAAACTATGAATTAACACATGTGGAATTATATACATATCAAAAAAGTGTGAAACAACTGAAATCATGTCTTATATTCTAGGTTCTTCAAAGTAGCCACCTTTTGCTTTGATGACTGCTTTGCACACTCTTGGCATTCTCTTGATGAGCTTCAAGAGGTAGTCACCGGGAATGGTCTTCCTACAATCTTGAAGGAGTTCCCAGGGATGCTTAGCACTTGTTGGCCCTTTTGCCTTCACTCTGCGGCCCAGCTCACCCCAAACCAACTCGATTGGGTTCAGGTCTGGTGACTGTGGAGGCCAGGTCATCTGGCGTAGCACCCCATCACTCTCCCTCTTGGTCAAATAGCCCTTACACAGCCTGGAGGTGTGTTTGGGGTCATTGTCCTGTTGAAAAATAAATGATGGTCCAACTGAACGCAAACTGGATGGAATAGCATGCCGCTGCAAGATGCTGTGGTAGCCATGCTGGTTCAGTATGCCTTCAATTTTGAATAAATCCCCAACAATGTCACCAGCAAAGCACCCCAACACCATCACACCTCCTCCTCCATGCTTCACGGTGGGAACCAGGCATGTAGAGTCCATCCGTTCAGCTTTTCTGCGTCGCACAAAGACACGGTGGTTGGAACCAAAGATCTCAAATTTGGACTCATCAGGACTCGTCAGGCCAAAGAACAGATTTCCACTGGTGTAATGTCCATTCCTTGTGTTCTTTAGCCCAAACAAGTCTCTTCTGCTTGTTGCCTGTCCTTAGCAGTGGTTTCCTAGCAGCTATTTTACCATGAAGGCCTGCTGCACAAAGTCTCCTCTTAATAGTTGTTGTAGAAATGTGTCTGCTGCTAGAACTGTGTGGCATTGACCTGGTCTCTAATCTGAGCTGCTGTTAACCTTCGATTTCTGAGGCTGGTTACTCGGATAAACTTATCCTCAGAAGCAGAGGTGACTCTTGGTCTTTCCTGGGGCGGTCCTCATGTGAGCCAGTTTCTTTGTAGCGCGTGATGGTTTTTGCCACTGCACTTGGGGACACTTTCAAAGTTTTCCCAATTTTTCAGACTGACTGACCTTCATTTCTTAAAGTAATGATGGCCACTCGTTTTTCTTTACTTAGCTGCTTTTTTCTTGCCATAATACAAATTCTAACAGTCTAT
Source organism: Ranitomeya imitator (assembly GCF_032444005.1). NCBI lineage: Eukaryota > Metazoa > Chordata > Amphibia > Anura > Dendrobatidae > Ranitomeya > Ranitomeya imitator. Next base: position 750,625,891 of record NC_091282.1, on the reverse strand, counting down.
TCAGTAGGACTATCAGCTGTGTATCCACCAGACTTCTGCACAGTACAACTGATGGTCCCAACCCCATTTATAAGGCAAAAAATCCCACCTATTAAACCTGACAGGGCACACCTGTGAAGTGAAAACCATTCCCAGTGACTACCTCTTGAAGCTCATCAAGAGAATGCGAAGAGTGTGCAAAGCAGACATCAAAGCAAAAGGTGGCTACTTTGAAGAACCTAGAATATAAGACATAATTTCAGTTGTTTCACACTTTTTTTTGTTAAGTATATAATTCCACATGTGTTAATTCAGTTTTGATGCCTTCAGTGTGAATGTACAATTTTCATAGTCATGAAAATACAGAAAAATCTTTAAATGAGGTGTGTCCAAACTTTTGGTCTGCACTGTATATAATATATTAGCTGCGTTTGACAGCGGCATTTAACTAGTTAATAGTGTGGGTGCGGGTTCCAAACAGCTGACTTGTCCAGGCTTTGATGCAGACTCACTGCTGAAGCCCACATCAAAGCAGGGGATCTGACCTCCGAGTACTATCCCATCCGAGGTCAGAAAGGGGTTAAAATTTGCATTAAAACAGCAAAAGTGCAAATTGTCAACATGGCCAAATTGTGCTGTACACTTGCAGAATGTCCATGCAAATCCTGTAAGTGAACTTCTGCAGTGTGTGAATTTGCCCTTATTTTTAATCTTTTCCTACTTAAAGGGCAGGTGACAACAGAAATGATGTACTGTTTAACCCCTTCATGACCGGAGCACTTTTCGGTTTTGGGTTTTCGTTTTTCGCTCCCCTCCTTAACAGAGCCATACTTTTTTCCTTCAATATGGCCATGTGGGGCCTTATTTTTTGCAGGACTAGTTGTACTTTTAAACGACACCATTGGTTTTACCATGTCATGTACTAGTATACGGGCAAAAAATTTTGAGTACAGTGAAATTGCAAAAAAAGTGCAATTCCACACTTGACACCAAACATGTCTAGGATCTTTTTTATCTAAGTGGTGAAAAAAAATTCCAAACATTGCTTAAAAAAAAATTAATTGCACCATTTTCCGATACCCGTAACGTCTCTATTTTCCGTGATTTGGGGTTGGGTGAAGGCTTATTTTTTGCGTGCCGAGCTGACGTTTTTAATGATTGCATTTTGGTGCAGATACGATCTTTTGATTGCCTGTTATTGCATTTTAATGTAATGTTGTGGTGACTAAAAAACGTAAGTTTGACTTTTTCTCGCTACGACCTTTAGCGATCAGGTTAATCCTTTTTTTATTGATTGGGCGATTTTGAACCCGGTGATACCAAATATGTGTAGGTTTGATTTTATTAGTTTTTTATTTTGGATAGGGCTAAAAGGGGGGTGATTTGAACTTTTTAGATATATATTTTTTTTTTTTAAACTTTTGCCATGCTTTAATAGTCTCCATAGGAGGCTAGAAGCTGGCGCAACTCCATCGGCTCTGCTATATAGAGGCAATAGTCAGATCGCCTCTATGTAATAGAATTGGCGAGGTCCTATGAGCGCTGACCACTGGGTGGCGCTCACCGCAGTCCGGCACTCACAACCATAGAGGTCTCTAGAAGACCTCGGATTGTCATGCTGACACATCGGTGACCCGCAATCACTTGACGTCAGTCACCAGTATGCATATTTCCGGTGCAATTGCTGGAAGCTCCATTCAGCATTTGACAGCGGCATTTAACTAGTTAATATCTGCAGGTGGATCGCGATTCCACTCGTGGCTATAGCGGGCACATGTCAGCTGTTCAAAACAGCTGAATTGCTGGGAAAGATGTGAGCTCATCGCCGGAGTCCAACATCGGCGTACTATTATTGCCGATGTCGGTAAGGGGTTAAACCGTTTTTTACGTTAAAGGGGTTATCCGGCCTTGGGGTGCAAGGGTTCTCCACATGACAGACTTGTGAATACGCACTGTCAGGATTCTTCGGTATCGGGAGCAAGCGGTCATGCTCTCAATGCAAGTGTATTGAGCGAGGCTGGACATGTCTCGTTGGCACATGAGCGCATGTATGCAAAGTCATGCCCGCTGGCATCAGAGAGTCCTATGAGTATGGACTATAAGAATAACTGAGTAGTCTCATAGAGTGGCTGCAGACTTGTACCCTAACCCCTTTAAATGTAAGATTTTTTTTATGCTAATGTTTTTACTTTATTTTCATATTATGAGCTATATAAAAATATACCAAGCATTGAAATTGTGCAATTTTCACACTGGTCACTTCCATTGTGAAGGGAATGGGAGCTTTGACAACTCTTATTGGGAATGGTGGATCCTGTGATACTGTATTAACTTTGTATAACAGCCTGTGATGATAATGAGACTTCTGAAAAGTCTTTTGTAAAACAAAAAACTAGTATGTGGCTAAAATGGCCCCAGTGACCAGTTTGAAAATTGCAAGATATATCTATTTGTATGATGGGGGAAAAAAAGGAATTTTTAACTAACGAGCTGCCAGCCTAGCTTGAGTATAATGCATATGTGGAAAATACATTTAGGGTATGTTCACACGTTCAGGATTTCCATCCTTTTTTTTTCAGGACTGTTTTTTTAAAAAACTGCAGCTCTTGGCAGAAAACGCAGGTCCTTTTTTGTCCTTTTATGATGCGTTTTTTTGATGCGTTTTTTGATCCTTTTTTTTTATGCAGTTTTCTAACCCTACCCCTAACCCTAACCCTAACCCTACCCCTACCCCTATTCTAACCTTAGTGAAAAAAAAAAAAAAAAATTCTTAATTTTTTTATTGTCCCTACCAATGGGGGTGACAAAGTGGGGGGGTGTCATTTACTATTTTTTTATTTTGATCACTGAGATAGGTTATATCTCAGTGATCAAAATGCACTTTGGAGCGAATCTGCCGGCCGGCAGATTCGGCGGGCGCACTGCGCATGCGCCCGCCATTTTGCAAGATGGCGGCGCCCAGGGAGAAGACGGCCGGACGGACACCGGGACGCCGGGTAAGTATAAGGGGGGGAGATTAGGGCACGGGGGGGGGCATCGGAGCACGGGGGGGGGGGGGGAGGGGCGCATCGGAGCACGGGGGGCGGGATCGGAGCACGGGGGGGGGGGGGGCATCGGAGCACGGGGGGCGGGATCGGAGCACGGGGGGGCAGCCACACTCTGCCCACGCACTTCCGCCCGCTCCCCCGCACTTCCTGCTGCAGCGGTTCTGCACATCAAATCGCAGTAAAACCCGCAGATATATTTTTGATCTGCGGGTTTTACTGCGGTTTTGACCTCACAATGGAGGTCTATGGGTGCAGAACCGCTGCGGTTCAGGAAAAAGAAGTGACATGCTCCTTCTTTTTTGCCGCAGCTATTCTGCGCGGCTTTTTAAACGAAATTCCGGATCATGTGCACAGCAGTGACTGTTTTCCATAGGGTTACATTGTTATGTACCCTGCGTGGAAAACAGCTGCGGAACCGCAGCGGCAAAACCGCTGCGGTTCCGCAGTAAAAAACGCACTGTGTGAACATGGCCTTACACTGTTTTGAGTTCTGAGGAAAAACACACATCTGTTGCTATAAAGTATATGTTTCACTGTTTGTCTACAAAACATCAATTGTTATCTGCATCTACTTGCATATAAAAAATACAGGAACATCAGTTGTACGGGAACACGAAATTCACTTACGGGTTCAAAATATCTCTGTAGGGTCATACAATGTACATATAGTCTATCATCTGTAAAAATAGCTACAATACCCCACTAAAAATAGGATTGCTTAGTATGTTTTCTAGTAATAAATTCTGCATAGAAGTCTTGGCTGTACATGCTGATCCTTTATAAAAATCTGCATGGTCACGCAGTGTTCTGCAACCGGTAGCAGCTGGAGGTAGCAGATCTCTGGTGATGGAAGTGATTGGTCAGTGAACCCTAACCCCTTCTCTAACCCGACGGGTAGTAATAGGGCAGGTTCCAGATTCGATGCGAGAACGTTGGGAACAAGCTTTGTGTATTCCTGTCTACGTAGCTGGATACGGTCGGTATCTCCTCCTTGTGTAGGCTCGAATCGCCTGCCATTGTGAAGTTAACGGGGCAGTTTGCGTTCCACATGTCCAGCAGCTTCACCTGTTGGCTTTCTCTTTCCAAGGAACTCAGGAAATCCTTCAGGACTTGCTTGAATATATAGACAATTTCCCAAGGCAGCACATCATTCTCTGCCAAAACTTCTCGAAATCTGTGGGCAAAATATGTGGTTAATTACTTTGTAGCCAGCATTTCTCTGCTTATAGGAAAAATGATATTGCAGCAAGACCCAGTAGCTACGATAGGTTATTTCTTACCCAATTTCCGAAGCACAAATCTCTTTGAGATGAGATTTCAAAACTGCATTGACAAGTAGTATTCTGTAAGTAGACAGCCTGTATATATAATGTGCGGTGGGGCTCAAAATCTGGTCTAGGTAAAAATGTGATCTCATATTTTTTTTTCTTTCTATTATCCTTCTTAACATAGGACATAATGGTATGTATAGTGTAGTAAAATGTCTGAATCAGGAGCAGAAGTTAAAAATAGCAGCAACCGTAGCTGGGTCCGATTGATAAAAACCCAAAGAGTTAAGATCCCATTGATCAAAGAAGGATAACACATGCAGTAAACCATTTTTACTGATGGAGGGATCTACAAAAATCATTTCAAATACTCTGTTAGAAGACAAAGATACTGTCTATACCTTACCCTTAAATGTCTTTTTCTTTCAGAGGCACAGTGTTGGCAAAGATCGATCTCTTCCATGGCCCCAGGAAAAGATTGTCATATAAGGGTGCATAAGCTGCCGTATAGCAGTTCACTGAAGCTGTAGGTAGTGTTTCCTCTAAGGGAACCTGACACCCCCAAAATCGAAGGTAAGCTAAGCACACCGGCATCAGGGGCTTATCTACAGCATTCTGTAATGCTGTAGATAAGCCCCCAATGTATCCTGAAAGATGAGAAAAAGTTAGATTATACTCAAGCGGGCGGTCCGGTCCGGTCCGGTCCGATGGGCGTCGTGATCCGGTCTGGTGCCTCCCATCTTCATAGGATGACGTCCTCTTCTTGTCTTCATGCTGCGGCTCCGGCATACTTTGTCTGACCTGTTGAGGGCCTCTCTGACCTTTCCCGGTGCCTGCGCACTGCAGTGCTTTGCTCTGCCCTCAACAGGGCAGACAAAGTACCCCTGAGCCGCAGCGTGAAGAGAAGAAGAGGACGTCATCGTAAGAAGATGCGACGCCCATCGCACCGGACCGAAACGGGACCGCCCCTGGGTGAGTATAATCTAACCTCTTTTTCTCATCTTTCACGACACATCGAGGGCTTATCTACAGCATTCCAGAATGCTGTAGATAAGCCCCTAATGCCGGTGGGCTTAGCTCACCTTTGATTTTGGATGTGACAGATTCCCTTTAAAAATACAGCAATTGTGTGTAAGAGCAAAATCCAACAGAATTAATAGGAATTGGACCAACGCACAATCCAAATTCATCATGGACAGAAAAATTCTATCCGCTCCGATCACTGCTTAAAGACTGCCGATACAACTTTTAACAGCGGCAGTTAGGGAGCCTTATTCTTCAGCGCCACTTTTTAACGGCGCTGAGAAATGTGTATAGCGCCCCCAGCGTTGGAAAATCTCTGGGGTCTTGGCTAGCTACCCGGGGGTAGCTGAGGCCCCGGAGAACATGATTCGGGTCGGTTTTGACTGTCCCTAGTCACGTGTTGCTGTTATTCACCAAATAACGGCGATCACGAAAAAGTTTTTTTTTATTTTTAATATAAATTTTTCCTATTTATTTCTCTCCTATAATATAATCTAGCATACCAGAGGAGAGAGAAATGGGGTCCCCCAGGCCTCCCTATCATCTTTCTGTAAGAAAATGGCTGGCACATGCACAGTGCGTCTGCCGAGATCTGCCTGGCCGCTACCCGGCAGCAATGAGTTTTCCTATTGGTTAATTTTGATCACTGTGATAGACACTAACACAGTGATCAAAATAAAAAAAAAAGTAAATTAAACCCCCCTTTGTCACCCCCTTGGTTAGGTAAAAATATATATATTTTTTGCAGTTGGGTTTGGGGCTAGGGTTGTGGTGTTGGGGTATTTGCACACGTTGCAGATTTCCTGCGGATCCGCAGCGTTTCTTTCTGCTCAGCCTCGCCGCAGATCTGCAAGTGATTTACAGTACAATGTAAATCAATGGGAAAAAAAATGCTGTGCTAATGGTGCAGAAAATTCTGCACTGAAAACGCAGCAGATTAAGAAAAAAAAAAAGCACCATGTCACTACTTTTTGCGGTTCTGCAGCGTTTCTGCACCCATTCCATAATAGAAATCCGCAGGGGTAAATAAACGCATGAAATCCGTAGCAAATCCGCAAAAAAGGCGCAGATTTTGACCTGCGTTTTCTGCCAAGAAATGCAGAATCTGCACAGAAAACTCCACAGTCAAATCTGCAGTGTGCACATAACCATAAGACTAGGTTTGGGATTAAGGTTAGGGGTGTGTTGGAGTTAGGGCTGGAGTTGAATTTGGGGGGTTTCCACTGTTTAGGCACATTAGGGGGTCTCCAAATCCGACATGGCGCCCGCCATTGATTCCGGTCAATTTTGCGTTCAAAAAGTCAAACGGTGCTCCCTCCCTTCTGAGCCCTGCCATGCACCCAAACAGTGGCTTACCCCCACATACGGGGTATCTGTGTACTCAGGAGAAATTGCACAACAAATGTTGTGTTCCATTTTCTCTTGTTACCCTTGTGAAAATAAAGTTGAGCTAAAGTTAATTTTTTTGTGAAAGAAGTTAAATGTACATTTTTTCCTTCCACATTGCTTTAGTTCTCGTAAAGCACCTGAAGAGTTAATAAACTTCATGAATGTGGTTTTGACCACCTAGAGGGGTGCAGTTTTTAGAATGGTGTCACTTTAGGGTATTTTCTGTCATATTGGCCAATCTCTCCCCCCCTCCAAAATTATTTTGTTGGAAAGATTCGATCAACTTTTAACCGTTATAGTGTCCTAACTAAAAAAAAAAATTGTTTCCAAAATTGTGCTGATGTAAGGTAGACATTTGGGAAATGTTGTTAACTATTTTTTGTGACATGACTCTGATTTAAGGGCACAAAAATTAAAAGTTTTAAAATTGCTAAATTGTCAAATTTCCTTCTTTTTCTTTATCAAACGCAAGTTATATCGAAGAAATGTTACCACTAACATGAAGTACAATATGTCACGAAAAAACACTCAATCACCAGGATCCGTTGAAGCGTTCCAGAGTTATAACCTCATAGTGACAGTGGTCAGAATTTTGAGGCTGTGTGCACATGTTGCGTTTTTTTCTATGTTTTTCCCAATAAAAATGCTATAAAACCGCAAAAAAAACGCATACAATAAGCATCCCATCATTTAGAATGAATTCCGCATGTTTTGTGCACATGATGCGTTTTTTCCGCGAAAAAAAACGCATCGTGGTAAAAACCGCAGCATGTTCATTAATTTTTTTTTTTGCGGATTTCCCACTACAAAATGCATTGGGAAGTGTCCGGAAAAAACCACGGCAAAATCGCATGCGGTTTTCTTGCGGATTTCTTGCAGAAAATGTCTGGTTTTTCTCAGGAATTTTCTGCGAGAAATCCTGAACGTGTGCACATAGCCTTAAAGTTGGCCTGTCATTAAGGTCAAAATTTGCTCTGTCATTAAAGGGAACCTGTCACCTGAATTTGGCGGGACATGTTTGTGGTCATATGGGCGGGGTTTTTGGGTGTTTGATTCACCCTTTCCTTACCCGCTGGCTGCATGCTGGCCGCAATATTGGGTTGAAGTTCAAATTCAGGTGACAGGTTCCCTTTAAGGGGTTAAACCATTTAAATGGGTCAGTCGTTTCAGCATGAGATTGCAGAGAGACGTTAACTTGGCATTGCAACTGGGGGCCTACTTAAAAGGGTATTCTTTTCTCCAAGATCCTATCCCAATATGTAGGAGGAGTAATAATAGCATATTAGCAAATACCTCCAATTAGAAATATGGTATAGTTTTTCTGATTTGCTATGTCTTTCATGTGCAGGCATTGTAGTAGCTTAGGTATCCGCGGATACGACCATTGATATACTGACGGCTAGTTGTTAGTGGTCGTAATCATGGTTACCTAAGTTCCATCAATGCTTGCACATAAGGAAAGAGGCATTTGCCAATCAGAAAAACTGTACTACATTTCTAATTGGAGGTATTCGATAATGTTATAACACTTACTACATATTGGGATAGGATCTTGGAGATGAGAATGCCCCCTTTAAGGCCTCCATTGCTTCCATCTTGGTGTTCGTTTTGAAGCCCAGGCAAAGATTCGTCAATGGAAAAGTTTAAAACAAAAATTTAAGAGTTGCAGAGAATACCTGCAGACGCCATTTTTTTCTTCTTCTTTACCCTCGTCTGAGCGAGCCCTTTTACTGATCTCTGAGCTTATTTATGACTACATCAAAGTTTTGCTCATCTTTCTGCTCTGTGGTCATAAACTTCCACCTGATGAAGACAGTACTTCCGTCGAAACGCGTTGTGGCTAAACATATCCGTTGTCAGAGCTTCCTTCCAGCGCTCCTGTGACCGATTTCTACTACTCAGTCCTGCTGTCCTCCTTTGGAGGTGTTCGGCTGGAGCCGCCGTGGTACTCGACACCCCCATCACTCCTTGGGCTGCCTCCTCAACGCTCCTACACGACCGCCTTTACTGACCCTGCTGTGGTCATAAACAGCACAGAGAAAAGGATAAAGGAGCCCAACAGCTGATTCTTACTGCTCAGACCAGCTCCATCACTGCAGTTTTATATGGGGTCTCTGTACAGAGTTTTAAAAGCCAAGTGGGGAACTATGCCACTAGGATGACTAGTCCAAGAGGCTGGTGCCTGGCTGCTTCTCTCTGCCCTGCTTACTTTACCTGACAGGCCTCTTCCAGTACATGGCTGCAATTACAGATAGTCTCTGAGTCCTGCTGCCCGTGATTTGGCTATCATAAATCTGCGATCAGGTTAGAAGAAGTAAAAAAAAAAAAATTTTTTTTTTTTTTTTTAATATATCCTTTTGATAATGTAATCCCTCTAAAGCATTTAGTTTGACATTCTACATCCCTTTGTCTTGCATATGTGGTTGAAACACTATGAATAATGACTGTAACATTCTGGTAATGCAGCTAAAGCTACAGGAATGTGCAAAAAGTTATTTTAAAGTCATTGGAGGACTTCGTAGTTTTTTTTTTTTTTTTGGGGGGGGGGGGGGGGGAAGAGCATCTGCCTGACCATAAAGTGAAATGCATGTTTAATAAACTCCCCAGATATCACATTAATCATTAAATCTTTTTTTATTTTTATCAGCGAGGTAAAAATAAGTGGGGTTACCTGCTCAGCACGGTCCCTGTATGGCACGGCTGGATCTGGGAGCACAGAACCTCCAGCTGTTTCTGCTCCGTCACGGGGATGCTCGGCTTCAAGCTGTAATCATTTCTCAGCCAGTTATAATCTGCTCCCATCTTCTGTCCCCTCTGCTCGTTCTCGATCTCGTGCAGCAGTCGCTCACGTTCTCCCAGGTGCCATTGCAATTCTCTTAATAAAGTCTTGGTCACTACCTCCGAGCCCGGGTATTGCGTGGACTTGTCAGACTCTGCTTTGGACCATTTTATCCAACCAAAGAAAGGCATTTTATTTTTCGATGCTGGAATTAAATTTCACACACCGAATTAATCACAAGTTACAATCTCATTCAGATACTATATAATTTTTGCAATTTTTCAGACTATTATTTTTTTTAATAAAAATGCATCAAATTAGAGATGGTACTGAATAACCAAGAAATGCAGAAAATAAATGCCTCTTGCTTATAAGTCTTACCTTTTATTCCCACGCTGCTGGATGTTCGCTATTCTTTAGTCCTGGACTTTTCTTAAAGGGCTTGCAAGGACGTCTGTTAAAATGATGTGATGGTTCATTAGAGTCCAGTAGACGATCTCCCCTTTAGGTCCAGGCTATTGCTGCCTTCTTGACACCATAGAGGGATGGAAACCTGGCTGAGGACATCTGACAAGATGAGTGGCTTGCTGTGCACTAACTGCATCTGCTGATGTGCAAGCCCTTAAAGTTGGACGTGTCATGTGACCTCGTAGCGCCCGTATATATTTTTTGTTTCCCTCCCCCAGGAATCCACTGAGTACTCATATAAAACTTGCCATGCAATGGAATCTTTAGTTTTTAAGGCTAAGATCTCTGCTTGCAACATTTGGTTACAATGCAGGCAGCGTAAGGATGATGGCACAGTCCTCAGAGGTCTAGCACTAAGACATAGAAGCATGCACAATGCAATACTGAATGCAAAAAGTAAGTACAGTACATACCATTAAGATGCCAGGGCGGAACTGAATTATCCTCTTTTTAGCACATAGACTTGCATGTAGGACAAATCGCTTGTTCATGTCCTGGCGATTTTGTATGCACCAAAGGTCGTTGAAGCAGTTTTTTTTCTTTTCCCCCTCCTTTTTTTTTCTTTTTTATCCCTCTTCCGTTTCAGTTCTCCAGTCTCTTTTTATTAGTCTGAACCCCAGGCATGAGGAGACAGCTCCCTCTTCTTACTTCCTTTCCGAGATGACTGGTTTTACAGCTCTGATTTTTCTCAGCATTGTCGGATTTTTTTTTTTCCTTCCCCCTTTTATCCCAGAGATGTTGGATTGTTGGCTAACAGAGGCTGCATTAATGTGCCCTAGATTGCCATGGAACACAACACATGACGCGCATGGTAGATATTATACACTGGAAACATTCAGATGTCAACACTAATAATGCTCAGCTGGAAGGTTTTCACATTGCATTGTATATGGTACTATGAGAATGTGGAGGAGCTTGCCATGTAATGACACAACTGTCTTTGCAAATTTGAAGACAAATTAAAAGCATGACTTCTTGTCACCTTTCATTCTGTTTTTTTTCCCCTAGCAGATAAAATGATAGAAACGGTGAAAAATTTGTATGTTTTTGGCAGAAAAGCTATATTATTCTGAAAGCCTTAGGCTGTGTGCACATGTTGCAGATTTGATTGCAGAACCACAGCATTTTTTTGCCGCACGGAATTGCATCAGATCCACAGTGTAGTGCACAATCAATGTTAAGTCTATGGCAGTGTTCCCCAACTCCGGTCCTCAAGAGCCACCAACAGGTCATGTTTTGAGGATTTCCTTAGTATTGCACAGGTCATTGAATGCTTGCCTGTCCAGGTGATGCAATTATCACCTGTGCAATACTAAGGAAATCCTGAAAACATGACCCGTTGGTGGCTCTTGAGGACCGGACTTGGGGAACACTGGTCTATGGGAGCCGCAGACTTGATATGCACATGCTGCGGAAAAAGCAGCACCGAAACGCAGCTTTTTTTCCGCAGCATGTCACTTCTTTTGTGCGGAACTGCAGCTTTTCTGCACCCATTGACTTTCATTGAGTCAGGCACATACGCAGCAAAACCGCAGATGTAAGAAAAGATCTGCAGTTTTGCTGCGGATGTAGGTCTGAGAAACGCTGCAGTTTGGGAGGAGGGAAGTTTGTGGGCGGTGACTGTGCGGGCGGGGTCTGCGGTGCTGTCCGGGTGTGTGTGGCGCTGTCCAAAAGGGGGGGGGGAAAATCTTTGGTGTGTGTTTGTGTGTGCAGGCATCGTCCGATGGGACTACACCCATCGGGCTGTGCCTGCTACCGTGACAGTGACTGACACATTAGCCAATGATGGGACAGTAGTAGTCCCATAATCCGGCTAATGTGTTGAATGTATAAAACACAAACAAAAAACACATGTACAGTACATACACCATACAGTAAATACACCATGCAACGTGCAGTACATACAGCAAGCAAAATACAGTACATACAGTACATACAACATAGATACACTACATATAACATACATATAGACCTACAGTACATACAACATAGAGTACAAACTCGCCATCACCTTGATCCCCGAAGCCATTGCTTACCTGTAAAAAATATTAAAATAATAAGCAAACAATATACTCCCTCATCCGCAGAGATCCAATTAATACGAGTGTCCCACGACGATCTCCCGTGGAGAGCTGCCACATCAGCTGATGTGACCGCTCTTCAGGGGCTCCGCCAATACAATGACGGAAGTATCCTTCCGCAATGTATTCCTCCACCACTGTGAGAAATAGTCCCTATTTTCACTTGTGGCACTGCTGCGTGGGAAAATTCCCACGCAGCTTTGCCATAAAGTGAGAGCCTGAACTCAGGCAACCTCTTCAGTGATGCACTGCAGGAGCCATTGTCTCCTGTCAGTTTGTCACTGGAGGCCCTACAGAGCAGTGACATTACCTGATGTCACTGTTCTATAGGGAGATCGTCGTGGGATATTAGTTATTAATTGGACTACGGCGGACAGGTAGTATACGGTTGGTTTATTTTAATTTTTTTTGCAGGCGATCGAGTATGGTAAGTATGGTTAAATTAAGAATGTTAAAATACTTTTTTCTGGCTGTGTCTTTATTTTTTTAAATTTTTTAACCCTTCCACCACTCTAGGATTAATAATGGATAGGCGTCTTATTGACGCCTCTCTTTATTAACCAGACTTGATGTCCCCTTACAATAGCAAGGTGATATTAACCCCTTATTGCCCCATATCCCACCGCTACGGGGGAGTGGGGATAGAGGGGCTAAGTGCCGGAATTGGCGCATCTGACAGATGTGCCATTTCTGGGGCGACTAGTGGCTGGTATTTGTAGCTTGGAAGGGGGGGGGGGTGCAATAACCATGGCCCCTCTCTAGGCTATGAATATCAGCCCGCTGTCTGCGTAGCCTTTCTGACTATGAAATATAGGGGGACCCCACGTCACTTTTTTTTTTTTTTATTAATGTAATAGCCAGTAAACGCTACGCAGACAGCTGCGGGCTGATATTCATAGCCTAGAGAGGCGCCATGGGTATTACCCCATTCCCAGGCTGCAAATATTGGCACCCAGCCGTCGGCTTTCCCCCTCTGGTGCAGAAAGTTGCGCGGGAGCCCACGCCATTTTTTCCCTCTTTTTTTTTTTTTTTTTTTAATATAACTTCATTCATAAACATCGGCCTTGCTATTGCATATCTACTAGATGGTGGCCCGATTCTAACACATTGGGTATTCTAGAATATGTATGTATGTATGTATGTACGTCGCGCTGTGATTGGGGGTTAAATTCCGCGCCAATATCACTGATTGGTCGCGGCCGGCCGCGTAGTATATAACAGCCACTTTGTATATAGCACAGCGATGTAGTTATATAGCACAGCGATGTAGTATATAACACAGCCCATGTAGTATATAACACTGGCCACGTAGTATACAGCAGTGTGGGCACCATATCCCTGTGAAAAAAAGAATTAAAATAAAAAATAGTTATATACTCACCTTCCGTCGTCCACCGAAGCTGTCCCGCTCCTCGCGATGCGGTCAGCAGCTTCCGTTCCCAGAGATGCATTGCAAAATTACCCAGATGACTTAGCGGTCTTAGCTAGAGTCCGCTAAGTCATCTGGGTAATTTCGCAATGCATCTAAGGGAACGGAAGCTGCCGAGAGCATCGGGAGGAGCAGGAAAGCTGCGGAGGCGATGGAAGATCAGAATAGCATGATTTTTTTTTAATTACTTTTATATCTTTTTACTATTGATGTTGCATAGTTGGCATCAATAGTAAAAAGTTGGTCCGGGATGGGGCGACACACTGGCACTGACTAGAGGGGATTTTGCAAAGAATGTGGCTTTTTTTATTTTCACAACACCAAAATTAAACGATTCACCGCAGTGGTATAAGGTATCTAAAGGAACTTTGAGTGCGACTGTTTATTCTTGGGACTACATTTTGGTGGAACATTTCCACGTCCAGTCAGCACCATCATAAAGCAAGAGTGCACGTCTTTTTCTTCTCTACAGACAGAAAGACAGACAAACAGACGGAAGTACCCCTTAGATGATTATATAGATAGATGGATAATCTATAGATAAATATGTCTTCTATATAATTGTTTAAGGTCACTTCCGTCTGTCCTTCTGTCACGGTTATTCATTCGCTGATTGGTCTTGCCAGCTGCCTGTCATGGCTGCCGCGACCAATCGGCGACGGGCACAGTCCGGAAGAAAATGGCCACTCCTTACTCCCCCGCAGTCAGTGCCTGTCGCCCGCATACTTTCCTCCGGTCACAGCTAACACAGGGTGAATGCCGGCGGGAACGGACCGCGTTATGCAGCGGGTAACGCACTCCGTTACCGCCGCTATTAACCCTGTGTGTCCCCAACTTTTTACTATTGACACTGCCTATGCGGCATCAATAGTAAAAAATGTAATGTTAAAAATAATAATAATAAAAAAAAAAAACTGCTATACTCACCCTCCGTAGTTGCTCGCGCCGGCTACCATCTTCCGTTGCAGGTTCCGGTGGCAAAGATGGTATGGGAGAATGACCTGCCATGATGTCACGGTCATGTGACCGCGACGTCATCACAGGTCCTGCGCTCATTCCAACCCTGGGACCGGAAGCTGCCGTGGATTACAAGGGGTCTCTGGAAAGGTGAGTATATGTTTTTTTTATTTTTTAACCTGTGACAAACCTGGCTGGGCAATATACTAAGTCACTAGGCAATATACTACGTGACTGGCCAATATACTGCGTGGCTGAGCAATATACTACATGGCTCTGTGCAGTATACTACGTGGCTCTGTGCAATATACTACGTGGCTCTGTGCTGTATACTACATGGCTCTGTGCAGTATACTACGTGGCTCTGTGCTGTACACTACGTGGCTCTGTGCTGTATACTACGTGGCTCTGTGCTGTATACTACGTCACTGGGCATTATACTACATCGCTGCGCAATATACTACGTAACTGGGCAATATACTAAGTAACTGGGCAATATACTACGTGGCTGGGCAATATACTTTGTGTCTGGGCAATATACTACGTGGCTGTACAATATACTAATGAGAGGCACGTGGCTGGCGCTCATCGGTGCCCAGTGATCACGTCACTGGCACACAGTTGGGCAAGTGGAATAACGCCTCCTGCCTGCCCGTGTGTGTTATGCTACTTTCACACATCAGGTTTTCAGTGTCTAAATCGGCGAATGTTGGAAAAACTGGATCCGGCGCAGATTGTGAAAAACTGATGCGTCGGATCCGTTTTTTTGCCGAATCTGGCTAGCATATCTAGATTATTGGATAGAAAATATTTTTTGGAGTATGCTCAGTTTAAAAAAGCGGATCAGGCCGCCGGATCCGCCTTTTTCTGGATCTGGCACCTTCCGGCTCCCATAGTCTTCCATTCTAGCAAATGGCCTGAAGCGCCGGATGCGGCGCTTCAGGCTTTTTTGCTGGAGACAAAAAACGTTGCTATGGATGTTTTTTCAAGAAACTGGAAACGGCAGGTTTGCCGGATCCGGCGAAAACTGGACGAAACGCAATGTCATCCGGTGCAATCCGGCACTAATACAAGTCTATGGGAAAAAAAACATGATCGAGCGGCAACATTCGCCTGATCCGGTTTTTTGAAAATTAGCCGGATTTAGCCTGACACTGAAAACCTGATGTGTGAAAGTAGCCTTAAATGCCAACACCCACCCCGGCTGTTAGAGGCACATGATTCATGATGCAGAACAACCGGCTGCAGAATATGACCACTATTCGGGTAAACCTTTACCAATCCACAGCTGTTTAATAGCCCGTTTACCTGGGCAGACAAAAGTAAATGATGCGCACTGAGTGGTATGTAATGGATTGGTGGCTGCCATTGTTCTTGGCAGGTTTCGCAGGACTATGTACTGACGAGAATTATTTTTTTTTTGCGCTGAGCAAAAGATAATTACACCATATTTTTTTTTCCTTGTTCATTGGTTAATCATCAGTCTGTTTGCGTGGAATATAATCGTGATACGAAGGCTTTTAAGTATAATCGTTCACGATTATCTTTCCGTATAAATGCAGCTTAAGGTTTTTTCACCTGTGCAATGGAAGAGTGATAACTTCCAGATTGGGTGGGCAATGACCACTGGGGGACCTCTGGTGATCCCAATAATGAGACGTTGAAATGTATGGATGGAGCAGTAGTCAGATATTCAAACATTGGAGCAGCTTTGCTTGAGAATTCTTAGCGGCTGCACCGGAGTTTAAAAGGCACTGTGTGCACTTAGTCTAAGCCTCCAGCTGTTAAGGTAGCCCATTGGTAAGGATGCCACTGGGGTGACAGGTGGAGCCTCTTTTCTGTACAACCGCTTTGATACCCTCTTAACTATTGCAGCAATGCTTAGTTCCCCCTGTGGTGGCGCTGCACTGACACGCTTGCTGCTTGATAACCCCTATGATTGCTGCTCATTGGTGTTGAAAGTGGGATAAGACCAGTTTATTGGGAGAGCAATAAAAGTCCAATTTTGACACCCCTCCCCCATCCTTTTAGAGGTCACACACATTAAATACTCTTTGGTACATTTTCCCTAGTTAAAGTGTTACGTGGTAAATAAGCTGATCTTCATAGCTGAGCGGGATCAGGGCACATCCGATTGTTCACGGTGTCACAGTTGCTCTCTATCAATAAGAGCAATTAAACAAAATGCCTGGAAGCGATTCAGCAGCACTTTGACGTGCACCGAATAGACAGTTTATTTCCACGGTGCAATGTAATAATCCCTCAAAGAAGGAGGAAAAAATCTCCTCCAGCCTTACTCATCAGTTCCCCTGTGAGTTGATTTACAGTAATATTTGCTGTAACTGAAGGTTGTGGCGTGTGCCCTGTGTAATATCTGTGTTTTGTGCTACTCTTTCCCAGGACACAATATGAAGTCTCTTATATTGCGGAGTTCAGGCACCTGGAAGATCAGGAGATGCAGAGCTGCGCCAGGGATGGCGGCGAACACCCAGGTATTCTCTCTGCACCGGCAGGTCATGGCCCAGATGCAATTTACATAGGCTGTCAAAATTGATAATGGAGACTTATCGTATTTTCATTGCTTGTCATGTATCTCACACCGTATTATAGGCAGATCTTCTAAGCTGTGGTCAAGAGTTTAACCTTTAGAGACGTACGTCAGACATGCACACTTATTGTATGGATGCAGCCGGGAGCGAAGAGTAAAATCTAGCACCGATTTCAACAACTAAATGGCTGTCAATCGTGATGGCATTTAAGTGGTTAGAAACTGTAAAGGGGTTTTGGTTCTGATGCCTGTCTGCACCATGCTATCATGGTGTGCTTATATGGTTTGTTTTGGCAGCTGATAACTGCCACATCTGTCTGGTTAGTATACTTCTCAAGCGGGTCTTCAAATGTAAAAATAATGGCGTCATTCAAGACTTAAACGTGTCCAGCAAAATAATAAGCCCTCATGTGGCAAAAATGAAAAATGGTTGTATCTCCTAGCGGTTAAACAGCCTGTTTTTATTTAGGATTTTCATTGCTCAGCGTTTAAAAAGATAACTGAGCCCTTGGGCAAATTGTTCCTACAACTAGTTGAACAATTCCCGCAGGGAATGTAGTGATGGAGCATGAAGCCATACAGGAGTTTTTCAAGAGCACAAAGGTCACATTTCTTGTAAGCTAGTGTAGCAATTAGTTGTAGCAAGGTCTGTCCAGTCATGGCATCCATGTAATGCTTGGATTAGCCTAGGACAGGCCATCAGAATAATGGGCTCTTGTAAAATATGTTAACATACAGCAAATGTAACATAACACATACATGTAATTCTATTTGGGGTTATTTCTTCACATGTCCATGGATTTCTGCAAGCCCCAGACAAATCAATAGGCGATTACAGAAAATTATTCAGTAGATCTGCTGTGCGTGAATAGATCATGATCTCGCCCCCTTCCGTTCTAGTTTATCAGGACAATCCCAAATAGAGCACTTTTTAACCCCTTCATGACCGGGGGATTTTTCGTTTTTCCGTGTTCGTTTTTCGCTCCCCTCCTTCCCAGAGCCATAACTTTTTTATTTTTCCGTCAATTTGGCCATGTGAGGGCTTATTTTTTGCGGGACGAGTTGTACTTTTGAACGACATCATTGGTTTTAGCATGTCGTGTACTAGAAAACGGGAAAAAAATTCCAAGTGCGGTGAAATTGCAAAAAAAGTGCAATCCCACATTGGTTTTTTGTTTGGCTTTTTTGCTAGGTTCACTAAATGCTAAAAATGACCTGCCATTATGATTCTCCAGGTCATTATGAGTTAATAGACACCAAACATGACTAGGTTATTTTTTATCTAAGTGGTGAAAAAAAATTCCAAACTTTGCTAAAAAAAAAAAAAAAAAATTGCGCCATTTTCCGATACTCGTAGCGTCTCCATTTTTCATCATCTGGGGTCGGTTGAGGGCTTATTTTTTGCGTGCCGAGATGACGTTTTTAATGATAGCATTTCGGTGCAGATACGTTCTTTTGATCGCCCGTTATTGCATTTTAATGCAATGTCGCGGCGACCAAAAAAAACGTAATTCTGGCGTTTCGAATTTTTTTCCCGCTACGCTGTTTAGCGATCAGGTTAATACTTTTTTTTAATTGATAGATCGGGCGATTCTGAGCGCGGCGATACCAAATATGCGTAGATTTGATATTTTTTTTATTGATTTATTTTGATTGGGGCGAAAGGGGGGTGATTTAAACTTTTATGTTTTTTTTTTTTTATTTTTTTCACATTTTTTTAAAACTTTTTTTTTTAACTTTTGCCATGCTTCAATAGCCTCCATGAGAGGCTAGAAGCAGGCATAGCACAATCGGCTCTGCTACATAGCAGCGATCTGCCCGCGCCTATTACGGGCACATGTCAGCTGTTCAAAACAGCTGACATGTCCCGGCTTTGGTGCGGGCTCACCGCGGAGCCCTGCATCAAAGCAGGGGAGCCGGCATCGGACGGTATAGTACGTCCGATGCCGGTAAGGGGTTAAAAGGTGGGGGGTTCTCATCTAGGACACTTAAGCATGTTGTCAGGGTATACCATAAGTATCCCTTAATCGGGTATCCAATTGTAGGTTCCCCCACAACACCCCAAGGTCCTAAATACTGAAACTAATTTCCTAAAATCTCACTAGTGTCCAAAGCATCTGTTCATACGGCCATGGTTATAGGGGACAGTTTTTACAAATAATTATTTTATAGGCAATGTATTAATATATCCTTATTAGAAATTCTGTGGTAGTAGTAAAATTGGATTTTTATACTGCTTGTAAAATCCCTTTCTCATTACCCACATTGGGGAAAACACATTACCATGAGACATCGTAGTGCAGCCCAACTACAGCGGACAATGTAGCGCAAAGTGGCCTGCAGCAACCTGTCATCCAAGATGGCTTCAACGCAGACCATGGAAGCGATCCTCTGGATCTTGACAGAATATGGAGAATTCAAACAATTGGCAATGAAGGCTTCTGCCATCACAGATCAAATCCTTTTGAAGGTGGCTGCCCATGAGGCTGCGAGGCCCATGTAACCAGTACTGAAGTACAAGAGCGAAAAAGAGCGCCCTAAGGCTTATATGGATACATACATAGAATCTGAGGCTCTGATCTAGTCCAGGCAATTCAGAGAGCAATCCTTGGGATGGAGGGGTTAATCTGCTCTGTTGAGAGCTCCTGGAAGCTTTCCTGCATTAAGGCTCAGCTGTGCACTGTTAGCCACTCCCATCTCCTATGTATTCTGGGCCCTGGCTAGCACTCATTGTCAGAGTAGGCTTATGCTGCATGACTGGAGGTTGGTGCCTGTTATTTGAGAAGGCGTTTGGTGGATTTATTTGTGACTGGTGCAAAGTTTTTGGTGTGTGCTAATTTCCCTTCTCCTACTTTGGTTTTACCCCATTCTCAACTCCCCGGTGTATACCTCTGTTGTTAGTGTGAGTATATTTGTATGATTTGGTATTTTCCTTTTATCCCTGTTCTTATTAACCTTGTTAATCTGGTTGGTATATTATGGTACACTACTACTCTTTTCCCTGGGTGGGGGAAGGGTACAGACTGAATTCAGGATTCGGGAGCTAAGGCAAGGTACGTGGCCCCAGCTTCTTCACCATCAGAAGTAATCTGAGGAACAGTGTGAGCTAGGGCGCCCTTAGTGTTAGGGACAGGGAAGGTACCCCTGCTCACTGGACAACAGACAACAGAGTGGTGACAGCTGCCCCTTCGATGCTCTCACCTCTGACGTTTAAACATCCCCTCCTTCAGCAATCTTAAACACTGAAAGAAGGCAGGGGGAGAAGAGTGATGACAGAGCCATGAACAGAAGGTCTGACGGATGTGTTACATTTTGTAGACCTATTCGCTAAATAAAGGACTTGACAGTAGTAAAATGGTTGAAAATTTTTGATGATTTTGACAAGTTTTTTTCCATTCTTCAGTTGGGAAGCAAATGAGTAGTAAAAGAAATAAAAACTAAATGTTGCACTTGACCTTTATGGATGGGTCCTAAAAAAACACCTTTTCATCATCATAATCATTATTATTATTATTATTATTATTATTATTATTAATAATTATTATTGCGCCATTTATTTATTTCTTTATGGATATAGTTGTAAACATGCTGGATGTGTGAAGACCATACCTTGCTAACAGCTTGCTCTTTCCCTGAGCATTGCCAAGTCATGCGGAAATACCAAGTCTTACATTGTAACATGTTGATGTTTGCCAGAAGGAGTCGTAGATTTATTTTTTTCCCTGGAGCATCCTACCCTCCTGACAAAAGACTGAATTTATTCATGCGCATTCGATCCCCACTAATGTTAAATTGGATTGGATAGATGTTTATCAAAGTAACCGGTGGCTGCGGATTTACAAGACGTTCAGCCGGAGATGCAGCGCAGGATCCAAAGCAAACGCCTCTCAGCAACCCAAATCTAAATGTCTCGTATTTCCTTAGTACATGGACAGCAGTTGTACAAACTCTCCGCCAGAAACCAGTAGACATGAGCATCCATTTACAGGATGAACCGAGGACGGACACGAAGGGGTTGGTCAAAATGAGCAAAGCCAGGGAAAGAATAGAATATTTGGTGTTTAAATTAGTTGTTGTAATTTGGGGACATTATTTGTTCTTTCTTCTTGCATGTGTGTATTTTTGGCTAGAAATTATTTTTGAAAATTGGATTTGTTTAAAAATGTGTTGCACAGTTTGGTTTGCCTACTGGTGGTTGCAGAATGCGTGGTCTGACATGTCATCCGTCAGCATGCCCGTCATGGCATTCTTATGGAGGGTTTGTATCCTCTCTTTCTGAGCTCCTCTCAGCTTTATGACCACAGACCAACATCAAAGATGACGATGCCAGAAGATAAAAAGCCTGTAAATGCCAAATGGCTTAAAATTTTTAATGAAGCCCAATTGCAAAAATTATTTTGCAGCCCCAAATACTATGACTTAGGGGAAAAAAAAAACTTTAACTTGGATCTCCCCTTAGCAAAATGGTGATGGGATGCAGAGCCACAACTGTGGCCCCTTCATTCTATGGATCATTGGGGATCTGACATCACTTTAGAAGCTGCCAATGCCCATTATATTCTCTGGGCTTTCCTCATGTAGCAAATAGTAAATTATTTTAATTCTGTTGTACTATTACTCTTCCTCCTTGAAATTTAGGAGTTAATTAATTACCATCCTGCTTGTCCGCGAGGTGCATCACTACACGATCACCAGGAAATGTTAAAACCTTCTATTAGGAATAACTGATGAGCCATGAAATGCCCATATTGTCCTTTCACTTTTATATTCCTTCTGGACTTCAAAAATGTTTTACTTTTCTCTTTCTTTTAAAAACCCGTGTTAATAGGCCCTCTCCGCCCGCCGTCTAAAGTGGATAAGATGCCCAAGTCAGAAACTGAGGTCAGATACCCTGAATTGCCCATATTAAAGAACAGAGAAGAGGTAAGATAGTCAAGTGAGATTGTCTGACATTTTACATTAATAGGAACAACAGGCAACGGAGATGCAAAAAAACAGAACAGCCCTTTCTCGTAGTATCACTTAGGAAGTCAGAGGGTGTGTTGGTATGACATTTTGTGTGGAGAGTCACTACTTGACATTGGATTGCACAGTTATGGACATTAGCCCCATACCTGGCAGATATCCTGCATGTGTCCTACTGTATTCGCATTTACTGGGCACATGCCTGGTGTTGGATAGTTACATGCCCAATGTCAGATCAGGTGGCAGAACAAACCCAACTCACCATCTGATCGTTTCGGGCTATTAAGAAGACCATACCTGTGCACCATTGAGTTGTAGGAGTGAATTTCCTGAATTAAGGGTGAGGCTATTGGCCTTCTTTTTATCTAGTTTTAAGGTGGCAAAATAAAGTTTACCAGTTATTGCCAAAGTATCGTTTTTGTGTAAATCAAGTAATATCACAAATATAGATACCATGTCAAATTGCAATGGTGGCATATAAATATAATTTGAAGCTACATTTGGCTTTAAGGCCATGTTCACACGTTGCGGTTTTTACCGCGGAACCGCAGCGATTTTGCCGCTGCGGGTCCGCTGCAGTTTCCATTGCGTTTACATTTACATGTAAACCAATGGAAACCGCAAACCGCTGTGCACATGCTGCGGGAAAAACCGCGCAGAAACGCAGCGGTTAAAAACCCGCAGCATGTCACTTCTTTGTGCAGAATCGCAGCGATTCTGCACCCATAGAAATGCATTGATCTGCTTACTTCCCGCATGGGGCTGTGCCCACCTTGCGGGAAGTAAGCGGATAATGTGCGGGTTATACCCGCGGTGGAGGAGAGGAGACTCTCCTCCAGGCCCCGGGAACCATATTTGAGTAAAAAAAAAGAATTAAAATAAAAAATAATGATATACTCACCTCTGAAGTCTCAGCGCTGCACGCGGTCGTCCGGTCTCAGGTTTGCTATGCGAACAGGACCTGCAGTGACGTCGCGGTCACATGACCGTGACGTCACGAAGGTCCTGGTCGCACAGCATCTTTGGAACTGGACCGCCGCCTGCAGCGCCGAGGAGATCGGGACGTCAGAGGGTGAGTATATCATGAATTTATTATTTTTAACATTACTATTGATGCTGCATATTGCTGCATATGCGGCATCAATAGTAGGGGTAAAATCCCGCAGCGGAACCCGCAGGACAAACCGCGATAAATCTGCAGGGATAACCGCAGTGGGTTTGCCCTGCAGATTTATCAAATCCGCTGCGGGAGAACCCGCAGGGACAGGATGCAACGTGTGAACATAGCCTTAGTATTAAATCCAGGAGAAAATACAATAAACTTATCCGTATAAACCTATATTATGACTCCTTTGTCTTCATTAACTAGATTCAAATACAATGTTAGAATAAAATCAAATTTGCTTCTTGTTCATAACTATAACAAAAATTTAACCAGTAAAGGAATTAATGGACAAGAGAGAGCGTGAGAGAGAAGCACGGCTTTCGCCATCTCGCCTAGCTCAGTCTATAATTAATATTAAAATATACTTGTTCACTGAACAAGAGATACATGACCGAAGACAACGATGGTGTATCACAAAAATTAACTAAGCCATGTGATCAGTTCTGTGGTTTCTCTAAACACTATCCAAGGGGTCCATATGTTTAATACCTCCTCCAGGGTTCCCGTGTCCTGACCAACTAGTTGCTCCATTCTAAAGAGATGGTTCAATTCCGCTATAAGCTCAGATCTTGATGGGGAGATCGATTGCTTCCAGTAGCGGGGAATTAAATTGCGCGCAGCTGTCAAAAAATGTCTGAGGAGGCCTTTCTTAACCCCTCTCTGACCTTAGACGTACTTTCCCATCGAGGTGCCCTGCGCCTATCTGACCCTCGACGAGATAGTACGTCATAGCGATCGGCCGCGCTCATGGGGGGAGCGCGGCCGGGTGTCAGCTGCTTATCGCAGCTGACATCCGGCACAATGTGCCAGGAGCGGTCACGGACCGCTCCCGGCACATTAACCCCCGGCGGTATAGGGAAGCATCGCGCAGGAAGGGGGCTCTCTGCGGGCTTCCCTGAGCCTCCCGCAGCAACGCGATGTGATCGCGTTGCTGCGAGCGTCTCCCTACCTCCCTCCCTGCTCCAGGCCCGGATCCAAGATGGCTGCGGCATTCGGGTCCTGCAGGGAGGGAGGTGGCTTACCAAGTGCCTGCTCAGAGCAGGCACTGTGAAGCCTGCAGCGCTGTAAGTCAGATCGGTGATCTGACAGAGTGCTGTGCCAACTGTCAGATCACCGATCTGTGATGTCCCCCCCTGGGACAAAGAGAAAAAATTTTTTTTCCCAAATGTTTAAAATAAATAAATAAATAAATAAATAAATAAAAAAATTCCTAAATAATGAAAAAAAAATATTATTCCCATAAATAGATTTCTTTATCTAAATAAAAAAAACAATAAAAGTACACATATTTAGTATCGCCGCGTCCGTAACGACCCCACCTATAAAACTATATCACTAGTTAACCCCTTCAGTGAACACCGTAAAAAAAAAAACGAGGCAAAAAACAACGCTTTATCATACTGCCGAACAAAAAGTGGAATAACACGCGATCAAAAAGACGGATATAAATAACCATGGTACCGCTGAAAACGACATCTTGTCCCGCAAAAAACGAGCCGCCACACAGCATCATCAGCGAAAAAATAAAAAAGTTATAGTCCTCAGAATAAAGCGATGCAAAAATAATTATTTTTTCTGTAAAATAGCTTATCTCGTATAAAAGCGCCAAAACATAAAAAAATTGTATAAATGAGATATCGCTGTAATCGTACTGACCCGAAGAATAAAACTGCTCTATCCATTTTACCAAACGCGGAACGGTATAAACGCTTCCCCCAAAAAGAAGTTAATGAATAGCTGGTTTTCGGTCATTCTGCCTCACAAAAATCGGAATAAAAAGCGATCAAAAAATGTCGTGTGCCTGAAAAATGTTACCAATAAAAATGTCAACTCGTCCCGCAAAAAACAAGACCTTACATGACTCTGTGGACTCAAATATGGAAAAATTATAGCTCTCAAAATGTGAAATGCAAAAAATATTTTTTGCAATAAAAAGCGTCTTTCAGTGTGTGACGGCTGCCAATCATAAAAATCCGCTAAAAAACCCGCTATAAAAGTAAATTAAACCCTCCTTCATCACCCCCTTAGTTAGGGAAAAATAAAAAAATGTATTTATTTCCATTTTCCGGTTAGGGCTAGGGTTGGGGCTACGGTTAGGGTTGGGGCTACGGTTAGGGTTGGGGCTACGGTTAGGGTTGGGGCTACGGTTAGGGTTGGGGCTACGGTTAGGGTTGGGGCTACGGTTAGGGTTGGGGCTACGGTTAGGATTGGGGCTACGGTTAGGGTTGGGGCTACAGTTAGGGTTGGGGCTACAGTTAGGGTTAGGATTACATTTACGGTTGGGAATAGTGTTGGGATTAGGGTTAGGGGTGTGTCTGGGTTAGAGGTGTGGTTAGGGTTACCGTTAGGGTTAGGGGTGTGTTTGGATTAAGGTTTCAGTTATAATTGGGGGGTTTCCACTGTTTAGCCACATCAGGGGCTCTCCAAACGCGACATGGCGTCCGATCTCAATTCCAGCCAATTCTGCGTTGAAAGAGTAAAACAGTGCTTCTTCCCTTCCGAGCTCTCCCGTGTGCCCAAACAGGGGTTTACTCCAACATATGGGGTATCAGCATACTCAGGACAAATTGGACAACAACTTTTGGGGTCCAATTTCTCCTGTTACCCTTGGGAAAATACAAAACTGGGGGCTAAAAAATAATTTTTGTGGGGGGAAAAAAAAATATTTTTTATTTTCTCGGCTCTTAATTATAAACTGTAGTGAAACACTTGGGGGTTCAAAGTTCTCACAACACATCTAGATAAGTTCCTTGGGGGGGTCTAGTTTCCAATATGGGGTCACTTGTGGGGGGTTTCTACTGTTTAGGTACATTAGGGGCTCTGCAAACGCAATGTGACGCCTGCAGACCAATCCATCTAAGTCTGCATTCCAAATGATGCTCCTTCCCTTCCGAGCTCTGCCATGCGCTCAAACGGTGGTTCCCCCCCACATATCGGGTATCGGCGTACTCAGAACAAATTGGACAACAACTTTTGGGGTCCAATTTCTTCTCTTACCCTTAACAAAATAAAAAATTGGGGGCAAAAAGATGATTTTTGTGAAAAAATATGATTTTTATTTTTACGGCTCTGCATTATAAACTTCTGTGAAGCCCTTGGTGGGTCAAAGTGCTCACCACACCTCTAGATAAGTTCCTTAGGGGGTCTACTTTCCAAAATGGTGTCACTTGTGGGGGGTTTCAATGTTTAGGCACATCAGTGGCTCTCCAAACGCAACATGGCGTCCCATCTCAATTCCTGTCAATTTTGCATTGAAAAGTCAAACGGCGCTCCTTCCCTTCCGAGCTCTACCATGTGCCCAAACAGTGGTTTACCCCCACATATGGGGTATCTGCGTACTCAGGAGAAATTGTACAACAACGTTTGGGGTCCATTTTCTCCTTTTACCCTTGGTAAAATAAAACAAATTGGAGCTGAAGTAAATTTTTTGTGAAACTATGTTAAATGTTCATTTTTATTTAAACATTCCAAAAATTCCTGTGAAGCACCAGAAGGGTTAATAAACTTATTGAATGTGGTTTTGAGCACCTTGAGGGGTGCAGTTTTTAGAAAATACCCAAGTGTGACACCATTCTATCATATAGACCCCTCAAAATGACTTCAAATGAGATGTGGTCCCTAAAAAAAAAAAGGTGTAAAAATGAGAAATTGCTGGTCAACTTTTAACCCTTATAACTCCCTACCGAAAAAA